>NC_079393.1:28571411-28603911 GCF_029220125.1 Pseudoliparis swirei
GGGACCTAAAGAGATTTATTAGAGCAGCCTGCTAATAAGGGTTGCAGTAATCCAGTCTACGAGTAACGAGCAACGTGAACCAATTTTTCTACATCTTTTTGAGACAAAGAATGCCTGATTTTGAAATATTCGTAGATGAAGAATGCAGTCCTTGAGATTTGCTTTACGTGGGAGTTAAAGGACAGAGTCGATCAAAGATAACGCCAGTTCTTTACAGTGTGTTGGATGCCAGGGCAATCCCGTCTGGAATCCACATCACCAGACTAATTGATCTCTAGGTGCTCAGGGCAGATTAAAATTACTTGGTTTTGTCAAGGTTAACATCAAAGTTGCAAGGTCATCCATATTTTATGTCTTAAGACGTACTTGAATTTTGGGGATTGGTTGCTCTCCTCTGGTTTTGTCGATAAATATAGTTGAGTGTCATCTGCATGGTTATGGAGTGTTTCCTGATAATATTGCCCAAAAGGAAGCATGTATAAGGTAAATAAAATTGGTCCAACTGGGAACCTTGTGGAACTCCGTGATTAGCGTTGGTGGTTGCTCGGGCGTCATAGTTTAAATACAAACTGAGATCGATCGATAAATAAAGATTTAAAACCAAATTAGTGCATTGCCTGAAATGCCAATCGACTGCTCCAAGTCTCTGTAACAGGATGTCACGGGTCAATGGTGTCGAATGCAGCACTGGAGTCTAACAAGACCAGGACAGAGAGAGTCCTTTATCTGCTGTATTAAGAGGTCATTGTAATTTTTCACTGGTACCGTCTCACGGTGCTGTGGTGTTTCTAAAATCCTGATTGAAATTTCTCAAATAAACTATTATGATATGAGAAGTCGCACAATGATTTGCGACCACTTTCTCAAGGATCTTGGAGGAAGGGAGGTTAAGAATCGGTCTATACCGTTTAATAGCCTCTGGATCCAAGTGGAAGCTTCTTCAGGAGGTTAATAGCAGCCTTGAAGAGATGTGATACGTGGCCTGTTATGAGAGAGACACATTATTATTATCTATTAGAGGCAGCCAGTTAAAGACAAAGCGTCTTTAAGCAGCCTACTCGTCGGGATGGGGTCCAAGAGACAGGCCAGGCGTGTTGTTCAGTAGAAACCGTTGAAAATAATTGGTCACAGGTTGATAGGAGAAAATCCTCCAAATATACACCCAGAGGCATACCCAGCGGTTTCCAAAGCCATTTCCAGCTTGATTGACGGATTGGCACTGGTTTATGGGCAAGAAGATTATTAATCATTCCCTAATAGTTAAAATCTTTCATTAAAGAAGTTCACTAGTCATTACCACTAAGGTTTATAGGAATAACTCGGCTCCACAGGCTGTGACTCTCTGTCAGCCTGTTTACAGTGCTGAAGAGAGAGAAACCTAAGGGTTGTTTTTTTTATTTTTTCTATTATTGTTGATGAGTAATAGGCTGCTCTGGCATTACGGAGGGGCCTTCTTATATGTTTTAAGACTATCTAGCCATAACTAGCGGGATTCTTGAGATTAGTTGGGCATGCGCTTATCATATCGATTCAAGCTTTGCAAATGACGTTCAGCTTCAGATTTAGCGGGTCTGAGGGGTTATGCCAGGAGACAAACCTCCTCTTCCTCACTGTCTTCTTCTTCAGAGGGAGCTATGTCCCGGGTCCAGTGTCATTCTCAGAGGAGCCTATGGCACTGTCAACAAGATGATCAGTACAGGACCCGGATGAGTTGGACCAGGGTCCTCTGTTATATGTGAGAGCGTGGTATCGAATCAAAGCCAGAAGGGAATACGCTTCTTTAAATTTAGCACAACACTATCAATTAGTTGAACATCTAGTGTAAAACTTTTGACTAACGGGTGCACTCGATGTAGTATAAATTCAAAGTTATAAATTTGTGGTCTGACAGAAGAAGATTCTGTGGGAAGGCGTTCAAATGCTCCAATGTCAACGCACTGATCGCAGTAAGAACAAGATCAAGCGTTATGTGGCCAAAGCTGTGAGTGCGGGTTTCTGTACTCTCTGGACAGAAGCCAATCCGGAGGGTCCAACAAGGGGAAGATGAATGCAGCACTAAGGCAATCATTATCCAACATCCACATGGATATTAAAATCTCAACAATAACTTTTATCGGTTTTAAGAACCAAACTTGACATAAATTACTGAGAATTCAGATATAAACTCTGAATATGGACCTGGTGGCGGTACAGAATCCTAAATCGAATTGGCTGCTTGTAGTGTTTTCCAGGTTGGATGTGAAAGACTAAGAACAAAGGCTTTCCAAATGAGGTTGTAGTGTAATTTTGGTTGAGGATTAATTAATGAGCTCGATTCAAAAGTGGCTGCTACCACCTCTCGACCCAGGTGCCGAGGAATGGTATTAATATGACTTGGAGGTAGAATTCATTCAGGCAGACATATTCTTCATGGCTCGGCGAACCAGTTAGGCAACATAATAATGATTATACGATATTAAATCATTCAGTAACACAGCTTTGATGACGAGATCGAATGTTGGGAAACCACATTTAATAGACCTGTTTTGTTGCACTGCTGAAATAATTGTGTTAACTGTATAAGGTGGTAATGCGACTCTCTTCTGCTTACTTTTGATTTATTTACAATTGAAGTGGCATTAGGTTCAGACGGTCTCTACTCTAAAGTCAAGGGTGGTAACTGTACTTGAATGGAGAGCAGAGAAGGTGTTAAACACAACTCTGCTCCAGTTTCTGATCTGAACCCTGGGTTGTCATAAATTAAGTCGGTGATCAACTTGGTCATATTCGCAGAAATGGCGCCCGTCCAACGTGGGATGAATCCCCGTCTTCCTCACAACACCCGAAAGCCCAGTTTTTGGCCCCTTTTGCGGGCCCCAACCCCACCAGGGGTAAGCTCAGGGACTCAATAGGGTTTTGGGGGGACCATGCTCAGGGCCGGGTCATGACGGGGATTTGTAGGGCGGGGATCTAGGGGCCACCACGCTTTGTGTTTGCTGTGGAGCTGAATCTGGACGCTCGGAGACATGAGACCCGACACGAATGACCGGTTTGAATTGAGTAACAGCGAGCAGCATCCACCAGCCAATCAGGACAGAGCACCGTTCACAGAGGATCGTGGCCTCCGGAGCGCCACGTCTTTTACTGAATGAAAATAATTGAAAGTTAATTAAAATATAATTTTATTCATTCATACAACATTTATTAATTAATACAACCTTTTTTTTAATTAAACAATTTTTGTCAAATTATTTAATTATTATTTGGCAACTTTTGGATTTGCAAACCAACCCAAAAAAGTTGATTATAGTATTTATGCTAAACCAAAGAAATTATGGGGGCGTTTTTTTCAAATTTGATTTCTTAGGGGCAGCTTTTCCCTTTGCCCTTGTGTATTTCCGACGCTGCGCACACGCACACACACACACACACACACACACACGTGGAGCTGGTCGTCCTCGGTGTATAGACCTCATTAGAAGCAGAAGTGGAGCTAATAGACTATGATTTCATTCCTGGGTCTCAGAAGGAGAGTAAACCCAAATTTCATCTTGGAGCAAAAAGGGCCTGAATTTAGAAAATAGTCACGTAGCCGACAGGAAGTGAGACGCCTGTCGCGCTGAAAGGCCCCAGATGCCACCGTGGAGCTCCTCTAGCGGTCCGCTGACGGTCCGGCGGAGCCTCTGGGCATGGCCGTCAGAGAATCCACATCCCGGACCGGGATCTTTGCTGGGCCATTAAAGCTCTCGGTTTTTCTTTTGAGCCAAACAAAAGCCTGAATAGGAGCAGATGTTAGTCCCTAAGCCAGGGCTTGAATTACAGAGTTCAGGCTTCCCCTGGTTTCGATAAATCAAAAGATACGCATAACCGTAGTTTATGGGTGTTGGAATCATATCCCAAAGAGAAATGTATCAGGTAAAAATTGGGACACCAAACTTTTTTCCGTGATTAACCGGGATCGGCGTCATCGGCTACAAAGAACCGATGACAAACTGATTCAACCGGCTTAACAATCTCTCGTGTCTGAAGCGAATACGCTTCAGAAATGAAGGATTTATTTCACGGTTTTCCCGCCAAAAACTGAATTTTACAAGAAGACATCTGAACTCACAATAGCGTTATAATATTCCTTCGACGATTTCATTTGTACTTTCCAAATGGCGTCGGGCCCTGCGATGTATCTAATCCCTTCAACGGTCCAATCAGACTGTATGAATGTAAACCGCTAACCTAAATTTCGCGCCACCGTCACGCTCTTGGACAGAAACTCCACTGTGAGAATCGGCGGTGCCAGAACTGGACGGGAGTGGGCTTTTAGGTTTTAACAGTCGACCTTGAAGGCTTGTTCTGTAAAACGTTATCAGGAACTTCGTCTGGCTAATGAGACCAATGAGCTTAGCACTTTGAAACGCAGCTGCAGATGGGGCAAGAGAAGGTAGGATGTCTCCAGAGAATCTGAAGAATGACTCCATAGAAATATAGAAAGACCTAAAGAACTCCAGAGAACCCAGGGCAGGCTGCAGTTTCAAGGCCACACCCTATCCGAGACATTGCTGGTTATGGCCAAGCTCTTCACTTGTCCAAATTTAAAAAGTCTTATAGAAGCTCTGGAGCCGCTAGGTTTATAGGATGTCGGCACGGCGTGACTCAACTGTCACCCTGGAATCTGAAGATAAATGTTTTTGTTTCTATTATTGATGAGTAATAGCTGCTCTTGGCATTACGGAGGGCCTTCTATATGTTTTAAGACTATCTCCGCCAAACTAAGCGGGATTCTTCAAGATTAGTTGAACGCCCATATGCTCAAGCTGTGACGCTTGCTTCAGTTTGCGGTAAAAGCCTATACCAGAGCAAACCTCCTTCCTCACTGTCCTCTTCTTCAGAGGGGCTATCGAGTCCAGTGTCATTCTCAGAGAGCACATGGCACTGTCAACAAGATGATCAATCTGGGACGGACTAAAGTTAGACCAGGAGTCCTCTGTTATATTGAGACGCAGTATCGAATCAAATACAGAAGGAATCGCTCTTTAAATTTAGCTACAGCACTATCAGTTAGACATCTAGTGTAGAAACTTTGATCAACGGAGTACACACCGTAGTATAAATTCAAAAGTTATGAGGTTGTGGTCTGACAGAAGAGGATTCTGTGGAGAAGACGCTCAAATGCTCAATGTCAACTATAAGTAAGAACAAGATCGAAAGGCCACGAAAGCTAAAGCTGTGAGTGGGTTTCGTACTCTGACAGAAGCCAATCGAGTCCAACAAGAGATGAATGCAGCACTAAGGCAATCATTATCAACATCCACATGGATATTAAAATTCCAATAATAACTTTATCGGTTTTAAGAACCAAACTTGATATAAATTCTGAGAATTCAGATATAAACTCTGAATATGGACCCTGGTCAACGTACAGAATCACAAATCGAATTGGCTGTAGTGTTTTCCAGGTTGGATGTGAAAGACTAAGAACAAGGCTTTCAAATGAGGTGTGTAGTGTAATTTTGGTTGAGGATTAATTAATAGGCTCGATCTAAAGATGGTTGTTATCTCCACCGACCGGTGCCTCGAGGAACGTGAGTATTAATATGACTTGGAGGAGTCGATTCATTCAGGCAGACATATTCTTCATGGCTCAGCCAGGTTTCAGTTAGGCAACATAAATCAATGTGATTATCTGATATTAAATCATTTAGTAACACAGCTTCACATGACAGCTCCAATATTTAGGAGACCACATTTAACAGACCTATTTCGTTGCACTGCTGAAATAATTGTGTTAACTTGTATAAGGTTATTGTGTACGACTCTTCTGCTTACTTTTGATTTATTTAATTGAAGTGGCCGGGACAGACACAGTCTCTACTCTAAAGTCAAGGGTGGTAACTGTCAATGGAAGAGCAGAGAAGGAACTACAACAAGCTCCGTTCCCTGGATCTGAACCCTGGGGTCATAGATTGTCCGTGATCAACTTGGTCATATTCGCAGAAATGAGACGCCAGCCCGTCCAACGTGGGATGAATGCCGCCTCTCCTCATCAGATCAGGTTTTCCCAGAAAGTCTTCCAGTTGTCTCACTGGCCCACATTATTCGCTGGGCACCACCCCACAGCCAGCGGTATATGCATCAGGACTCATAGGGACTGCAGTGATCAGGGACTCATGCATCAGGGACTCATGAAACTTGCAGGGACCTCATGCATCAGGGACTCATGTAGGACTCATCAGGGACTTGTGTAGGACCTGCGTAGGGGACTCCTGCACCAGGGGACATAGGGACTCATGTAGGCATCAGGACTCTGTAGGGACTCATGCATCAGGACCTGTATCAGGACTCACATCAGGACCTCAGGGACTCATGCATCAGGACTCATGTAGGGACCTGCATCAGGGACCAGTAGGACTCATGCATCAGGACCCGCGTAGGGACTCATGTAGGACTCATGCATCAGGACCCAAGTGTAGGGACTCATGAATCAGGTGCATCAGGACTCATGTCAGGACTCATGCATCAGGACTCGTGTAGGGACTCGTGCATCAGGGACTCATATAGGGACTCATGTAGGGACTCATGCATCAGGGACTCATGCATCAGGGACTCATGTAGGGACTCATATAGGGACTCGTTCAGGGACTCATGTAGGGACTCATGTAGGGACTCATGTAGGGACTCATATAGGGACTCATATAGGGACTCGTTCAGGGACTCATGTAGGGACTCATGTAGGGACTCATGCATCAGGGACTCATGTATCAGGGACTCATGCATCAGGGACTCATGTAGGGACTCATGTAGGGACTCATGTAAGGACTCGTTCAGGGACTCATGTAGGGACTCATGCATCAGGGACTCATGTAGGGACTCATGCATCAGGGACCATGCATCAGGGACTCATGCATCAGGACTCATGTAGGACCATGTAGGGACTCATGCATCAGGGACTCATGTATCAGGGACTCATGTAGGGACTCATGCATCAGGGACTCATGCATCAGGGACTCATGTATCAGGGACTCATGAGGGACTCATGCATCAGGACCCATCAGGGACTCATGTAGGGACTCGCCATCAGGGACTCATGTAGGACTCATGTATCAGGGACTCATGCATCAGGGACTCATGCATCAGGGACTCATGCATCAGGGACTCATGTAGGGACTCATGCATCAGGGACTCATGTAGGGACTCATGCATCAGGGACTCATGCATCAGGGACTCATGTAGGGACTCATGCATCAGGGACTCGTGTAGGGACTCATGTATCAGGGACTCGTGTAGGGACCATGCATCAGGACCCATAGGACCTGGGACTCATGCATCAGGACTCATGTAGGGACTCATGCATCAGGGACTGACTATGTAGGGACTCATGCATCAGGACTCATGCATCAGGGCTCATCAGGACTCATGCATCAGGGACTCATGTAGGGACTCATGCATCAGGGACTCATGTAGGGACTCATGTAGGGACTCATGCATCAGGGACTCATGCATCAGGGACTCATGTAGGGACTCATGCATCAGGGACTCATGTAGGGACTCATGCATCAGGGACTCATGTAGGGACTCATGCATCAGGGACTCATGTAGGGACTCATGCATCAGGGACTCGTGTAGGGACTCATGCATCAGGGACCTGTAGGACTCATGCATCAGGGACTCATGCATCAGGGACTCATGTAGGAGGGACCTGTAGGACTCAGGCATCAGGGACTCATGTAGGGACTCATGCATCAGGGACTCATGTAGGGACTCATGCATCAGGGACTCATGCATCAGGGACTCGTGTAGGGACTCATGCATCAGGGACTCATGTAGGGACTCATGTAGGGACTCATGCATCAGGGACTCATGTAGGGACTCATGTAGGGACTCATGCATCAGGGACGGGACTCATGCATCAGGGACTCATGTAGGGACTCATGCATCAGGGACTCATGTAGGGACTCATGCATCAGGGACTCATATAGGGACTCATGCATCAGGGACTCATGTAGGGACTCATGCATCAGGGACTCATGTAGGGACTCATGCATCAGGGACTCATGCATCAGGGACTCATGTAGGGACTCATGCATCAGGGACTCGTGTAGGGACTCATGCATCAGGGACTCATGTAGGGACTCATGCATCAGGGACTCGTGTAGGGACTCATGCATCAGGGACTCATGCATCAGGGACTCGTGTAGGGACTCATGCATCAGGGACTCGTGTAGGGACTCATGCATCAGGGACTCGTGTAGGGACTCATGCATCAGGGACTCATGCATCAGGGACTCATGTAGGGACTCATGTAGGGACTCATGCATCAGGGACTCGTGTATTGCCTCTCCGCCTCAGTCGTGAACTCTGTTCCAGAGACTCCATCTTCCCTCGGCTCTGCTGTACACACACACACCGAACCCCAACATGGCTCCGGAGTGACCTCTTCTCTTTAGGAGTCGGGTTCCCTCCAACGACCCCGTGGCTCGCGCTCAGGCGAGTCGACTGAAGCGGAGGAGATGGACCGGTTCTGTTCACGAGGATGAAAGGTCTCAACGGACTGGAGTCGGAAAGAGAATCCACCGCCGAGCCCAAGTCCTCTGGTACCGGTCTGCATTCCCACAGGGACCACTGTGTCCTTTCTAAGAGCTGATGGCAGGAAGCAGGAACTGTTTACATTCCAGGTTCTGGGTCGCAGCGTGACCGGCGTCCTTCCACGCTGCAATAACTCTCCAGCGGCCGCAGTCTGTTCTCCGTCCCGCTCGAGTTTACAAGCCGAACGTCGACTGAGTCCAGCTGCAGCTCTCTGTTCTCAAAGAGCAGGTCTCGGCCCCTCACCGGGGCCCCAACGGGGGTTTAAAGCAGATTAGCTGCAGACTCCTTCCTCAAGGCCTCCAGAGTGTTTCCTCATGGCCGCTCCGTCTGTCCTGAGTGACGGTGTCATTGGGCGGAGTCCCACCGACGGTCCAAACACGCCGTTTCCTCCCGAGTCCTCTGGACAGTCCAGCTGTTCTAACGACCCTCTGCCTCCACGAGAGGCGTCCGCGTGTTGGTGAAAGGTCCAGAGGAAACATTCTGCGTGAAGAGGATGGAAGAGATGAAGCAGTGGAGGAGGATTTTAAACGTTCTCATTCTTTTGCCGCTTCACAACATTAGGCTGGTTCCAGCTCAGAACGTCATAAACACAGGGGCCGAACGGTCATGGAAAACCTGGAAAAGTCATGGAATTATAAATGGTTTCGTAAGTCATGTAAACGTTGTTATATTCACATCTTCATTACACTATACACTCAGTTAGTTTAAATACAACATCTTCTCACTTGTATACATTGAGTTTTCACTAAATGTTTGGACATGGACATTTGGTTTAAAGTCCTTGAAATCCATTGGTCACCATGAGGATGAACCTGTTCATTGGTCATGAGGATGAACCTGTTCATTGGTCATGTGATGAACCTGTTCATTGGTCATGTGGATGAACCTGTTCATTGGTCATGTGGATGAACCTGTTCATTGGTCATGAGGATGAACCTGTTCATTGGTCATGTGGATGAACCTGTTCATTGGTCATGGATGAACCTGTTCATTGGTCATGAGGATGAACCTGTTCATTGGTCATGTGATGAACCTGTTCATTGGTCATGTGATGAACCTGTTCATTGGTCATGTGATGAACCTGTTCATTGGTCATGAGGATGAACCTGTTCATTGCTCATGTGGATTAACCTGTTCATTGGTCATGAGGATGAACCCTGTTCATTGGTCATGTGGATGAACCTGTTCATTGGTCATGAGGATGAACCTGTTCATTGATCATGTGGATGAACCCTGTTCATTGGTCATGTGGATGAGCCCTGTTATCAATTTAATATCACAATCATCCTGACCAGAACACAATCATCCTGATAATCCTCACCTGCTTACAGCTGCAGTACAGGAATCACTTCGCCTCACATTTAGTTACAACATAAAATATCACAGATAGGACACATCTTGTTTTAAGCATAGACTTCTAAACAACCAGATGAGTCGTCCCCTGGTGGTCAGGAGTGAGAATGCAGCTTTAACACATGAAGCATAGCCTTCTATACAACCAGAGGAGTCGTCCCCTGGTGGTCAAGAGAGAATGCAGCTTTAACACATGACTCATAGACTTCTATACAACCAGATGAGTCGCCCCCTGGTGGTCACTAGAGAGAATGCAGCTTTAACACATGAAGCATAGACTTCTATACAACCAGAGGCGTCGCCCCCTGGTGGTTCACAACATCCCCTGACCTCTCTCCCGTGGCCCCCACAGTGAAGTACATCCGCGAGGTCTCTCCGCTCTTCAAGAAGCCGACCCTGGTGGCCGACCTGCCGTGGGACGGCGTGCGCCCGACGTCGCCCAGCTACAGCGGTAGCGAGGACTCCGGCTCGCCCAAACACTGTGGCTCCTCCCCTTCCTCCAAGGACAGGAAGGTCATGAGCCTGAAGATGTGCTTCATCAGCAGGAACCTCACCATGCCCGACCTGGAGAACAGGTACGAACCGCTGAGTGGGTGTTGTTGTTGTTGTTGTCCAGCAGAGAGACGGATAGAACCAGACTAACTATATATTTAATAGCTCGTATTATTAATTGAAATATACCCCAAAAAGATATTTCTGACCTCAAGCGTCCCGCTTTGGGTGGTGGTTTGTTCTTCTCTGTGAGGACGCTCCACCTGCTGATGTAGTCCCTCTGAGGACGCTCCACCTGTTGATGTAGTCCCTCTGAGGACGCTCCACCTGCTGATGTAGTCCCTCTGAGGACGCTCCACCTGCTGATGTAGTCCCTCTGAGGACGCTCCACCTGCTGATGTAGTCCCTCTGAGGACGCTCCACCTGCTGATGTAGTCCCTCTGAGGACGCTCCACCTGCTGAACTGTTTTTTCAATAGGTTCAGTTCACAGCCCTCTCCTGTCTCCTCCACACATCACACCTCCCCCTCTGTCCCCCCTGCTGAGCTGCACATCCACCGAGCCCTCAATAACAATGGGCTCCTCCACCCCCTCTCTCTGTGACGACTGACCAGGTGAGAGGACAGCTGGAGAAACTACACCAGCGCAGAGCTGAAGGTCCTGATGGCATCAGCCCCAGGGTCCTAAAGACCTGCGCCACCCAGCTGTCTGGTGTCCTGCAGCACCTCTTCAACCTCAGCCTGAGGCTGGGGGAGGTCCCGTGCTGTGGAAGACGCCGTGCCTGGTCCCTGTCCCAAAGAAGTCAACACCATCTGGCCTCAACGACTACCGACCGTCGCCTCACCTCCCATGTGATGAAGGTGCTGAGAGGCTGGTCTTGGCCCACCTCCGGCCGCAGGTGAAATCGTCGCTGACCCTCTGCAATTTGCTTACCAGCCTCATGTGGGAGTGGACGCCATCATCTACCTGCTGCAACGAGCTCAGTCGCACCTGGATGGAACCGTGTCTCTGTGAGAGTCACTTTCTTTGACTTCTCCAGTGCATTTAACACCATCCAGCCACTGCTGCTGAGTGAGAAGCTGCGGTGGCCGTGTGGACGTCCACCATCTCCTGGATCACTGACTACCTCACAGGCAGACCACAGTTTGTCAGAATGGGCGTGTGCTGTCTGGAACGGTGGTCAGTGATGTTGGAGCCCCACAGGAACTGTTCTGTCTCCTTCCTCTTCACCCTGTACACCAGTGACTTCCAGTACAACACGGAGTCATGCCATCTGCAGAAGTACTCTGATGATTCTGCAGTGGTCGGGTGTATTAGGGATGGACGGAGGAGGAGGACAGGGCAGTGGTGAGTGACTTTGTAAAGTGGGCGATGAGAACCACCTGCGGCTGAACGTGGCCAAGACCAGAGAGATGGTGGTGGACTTCAGGAGGAAGGCGATAGCTCCTACACCTCTGAGTGTCCTGGGGTGGACGTGGACATGGTGGAGGTACAAGTACCTGGGCGTTCCATCGACAGCCGACTGAACTGGAAGGCCAACATGGACGCTGTGTACAAGAAGGGGATGAGTCGACTCTTTTTCCTGAGAAAGCTTCGATCCTTCAACGTGTGCAGCAAGATGCTGGAGTTATTCTCCCAGTCGGTTGTGGCCAGTGTGCTGCACTTTGCCATTGTCTGCTGGGGGAGCAGCATCGGAGCCGGTGACACCAGCCGTCTAACAGACTGGTTAGGAAGGCTGGAGCACCTGGAACAGGTGGTGGAGAGGAGGACGTTGAAGAAACTTATGTCCATATTGGACCACCCGGACCACCCTCTCCACCCTCTCCACCACCTCCTACAGGGACAGAGGAGGACTTTCTCCAGACGTCTCCTCACGCTCCGCTGCCACAAGGACAGATACAGGAGAACATTCCTGCCGACGGCTATGAGGCTCTACAACAGATCACCTCTTGCCAGATCATAGTGCAATAACTACAACAATAACTGAATACTTACACTATGTTGATCTGCACTTCACACATCTCATTTGTTTGCACTACACACATACACACATTTCATTTCATTTGCTCTGCACTCATACACACACTTTGCTTTTTGCACTCTGTCTATATTTAATATTTTTGTATTTGATTTGTCAGTGTTGTTGTGTGTTGTGTATGCATGTGTGTTGTATATTTACATATATATTTTGTTTTGTATTTTACTTTTATTTTACTTGTATACTTCTATATCTTTCATCCCTGTTTCTTATATTTTGTGTTTTGTTTTTTATTCTTGTGTGTTGCTGCTACTGTCACGACAAATGTCCCCTTGGGGATTAATAAAGTATATATCTATCTATCTATCTATCTGCTGATGTAGTCCCTCTGTGTTGCAGGCTGTTGGAGCTCCACTCCCCGGACGGCCAGCACACGGTGGTGCTGCGCTGTAAGGACGGCCCCTCGGCCAGCGGCTGGTTCACCGCCGTGCACACCAACATCGCCGCCCTGCTGCCGCACACGCTGGCTCACGTCAATGCCTACCTGGGGGCGTCGCCCTCGGCCGCCGCGCACCCCCACCTCAAACACATCGGCTGGCTGGCCGAACAGGTACACTGCTTTAGTCCTGGAAATGTGTTGTACTCATAAGTGCAATTACGCAGAGTTTTAAATAATTAACATGCTTTTAAAAGAAAGACTTTCTAAATATAAGCCGCCGTACGTACGCTCTTTCATACTCAAACATTTTCCGCGCTGCAAGTGAACGCACCGTAACTGAAAAGACATGAATGTTTATTCTCTGAATCTAAACTATTGTCTCTTTCATTTGAGTCATTTACGGTTTTATACTTTATGCTTTAGAATCCTCTTTGTTAGTTTAAATACGACATGTTATCACTTTGTCATCTAGACACCGGGATTTAAAGAAATGTTTGGTTATGGAAATTTGGTTAAAAGTCCTGGAGACTCATTGGTCACCATGTGGATGAACCCTGTTCATTGGTCATGAGGATGAACCTGTTCATTGGTCATGTGGATGAACCTGTTCATTGGTCATGAGGATGAACCTGTTCATTGGTCATGTGGATGAACCTGTTCATTGGTCATGTGGATGAACCTGTTCATTGGTCATGTGGATGAACCTGTTCATTGGTCATGAGGATGAACCTGTTCATTGGTCATGTGGATGAACCCTGTTCATTGGTCATGTGGATGAACCTGTTCATTGGTCATGTAGATGAACCCTGTTCATTGGTCATGTGTATGAACCCTGTTCATTGGTCATGAGGATGAACCTGTTCATTGGTCATGTGGATGAACCTGTTCATTGGTCATGAGGATGAACCTGTTCATTGGTCATGAGGATGAACCTGTTCATTGGTCATGTGGATGAACCTGTTCATTGGTCATGAGGATGAACCCTGTTCATTGGTCATGTGGATGAACCCTGGTTAACTGCCTGGGCCTGTGTTCACTTCCTGTCAGCTTCTTCACATACAGGAAGTACACTGGGTCATATCTGGGTTGTTTATTTTCTGTACGGAGGATAATCAGCTGATCATTAATAATCTTTCATTAATTATATTCTCTTATCAAGTCAAGTCTTAAACATAACTCAGTTCTGTCTGTATCAGCTCATGATGTCAGGTTGGATCCATATACAGTTGAAACCCGGGTTGCTTTCAGAGGAGATGCTATCAGTTTAGCTGCAGAACAAACTCCTCTTAAAGAGGTGAGGCTCACCTGGGTCTGCAGCAGGAAGTCAGTATGTTCTTGAATTATGTCCTGACCTGAAACAGACCCTTGACGAAGGGCTCAAGGGCACAGGATGCTAGGACGCCTGGCTGTTAACCTGGACCCAGACAGGAAACACTGACACACGCCTCCTCTGCTGCACCCTCACACACCATCTACCTGTACCCAACAAACTACATCACTATACCTGTACCCATCAAACTACATCACTATACCTGTACCCATTAAACTACATCACTATACCTGTACCCATCAAACTACATCACTATACCTGTACCCATCAAACTACATCACTATACCTGTACCCATTAAACTACATTACTATACCTGTACCCATTAAACTACATCACTATACCTGTACCCAACAAACTACATCACTATACCTGTACCCAACAAACTACATCACTATACCTGTACCCATCAAACTACATCACTATACCTGTACCCATCAAACTACATCACTATACCTGTACCCATTAAACTACATCACTATACCTGTACCCATTAAACTACATCACCATAGCTGTACCCAACAAACTACATCACCATAGCTGTACCCAACAAACTACATCACCATAGCTGTACCCAACAAACTACATCACCATAGCTGTACCCAACAAACTACATCACTATACCTGTACCCATTAAACTACATCACTATACCTGTACCCATCAAACTACATCACTATACCTGTACCCATTAAACTACATCACTATACCTGTTCCCAACAAACTACATCACTATACCTGTACCCATCAAACTACATCACTATACCTGTACCCATTAAACTACATCACTATACCTGTACCCATTAAACTACATCACCATAGCTGTACCCATTAAACTACATCACCATAGCTGTACCCAACAAACTACATCACCATAGCTGTACCCAACAAACTACATCACCATACCTGTACCCAACAAACTACATCACCATACCTGTACCCATTAAACTACATCACTATACCTGTACCCAACAAACTACATCACTATACCTGTACCCATCAAACTACATCACTATACCTGTACCCATTAAACTACATCACTATACCTGTACCCATTAAACTACATCACCATAGCTGTACCCATTAAACTACATCACCATAGCTGTACCCAACAAACTACATCACCATAGCTGTACCCAACAAACTACATCACCATAGCTGTACCCATTAAACTACATCACCATAGCTGTACCCATTAAACTACATCACTATACCTGTACCCATTAAACTACATCACTATACCTGAACCCATTAAACTACATCACTATACCTGTACCCAACAAACTACATCACCATAGCTGTACCCAACAAACTACATCACTATACCTGTACCCATTAAACTACATCACTATACCTGTACCCATCAAACTACATCACTATAGCTGTACGTTATTTCAATGACGAGTCATATTCTTGTTTCATTAGAGGTGTGCTTCGCCCCATCAGTACCTGAGTTCTCCGCTCCTCCCCAGGTGCAGCTGGAAGGAGGCCGGCAGCAGTACAAGCCGGTCGTCATGGCGCTGACGGAGAAGGACATCCTGCTCTTTGAGGCGGTGCCGTGGAGCAGAGAGTCCTGGTCCACGCCTCTGCTCACACACCCGCTGCTCGCCACCAGGTGAGCGCCGCCCACCCAGAACCAGAGCGCACCTCACCCCACCGGGCCGCTCTCCGTCCGCCAGGAAACGACCCACAACGAGACGGGAGACCCAACGAGTGCCTCTCGTCATTCAATCCAATTCAGTTTACGTGTGTAGCCCATTTTCACAAATTACACATTCCCCTCAGAGTGCTTTACAATCTGTACACATAGACATCCCTGACCTTTGACCTCACATCGGATCAGGAACAACTCCCAACAACCCTTCAGGGTAAAAGGTCAGAACCCTTGAGGAGAGAACAGAGGAGGATCCCTCTCCAGGATGGACAGGTGTAACAGATGTCATGTGACCAGAAGGAATCATTACACACACATTAAAACACAGGAACAACACAATGAAGATGAGAGAGTGGATGAAGAGTTGGTAGTCGGCATATTCCACCATCCAGACCTCCACGCTCCATCAGGTGGAGGTAGAGAGGAGGAGTGGGCGGAGTCTCAGCAGGGCCATGGTGTTGTAGGTATGGACCATGATCCAGACCTCCACGATCCATCAGGCAATCCTGACTGTAATATGTTCATCGTCTCTTCACGATACAGATATTAATATTTAGGGTTTTATTTGGATCGGCCATCTTTGCAAGTCATCAGCTGACAGTGAAAGGAACCCTGATATCAGACCGTAAACACATCAAACAGTCCTTTATGTTTATAGTTGCTCACCTTAAACCTCAGGAGAGGGGTCTGCTCTGGGAGCCCCCACCTGGACGAGACCCCTGAAGGCACCACACGGGCCATCTTTAATAAACGTCTGAAACTAGTCATTTCATGGTGGTCTCTGTGTCCCCGCCTCCAGACTGGTCCATTCGGGCGGCGCCCGCGGTTCTCCCGCCCAGGGCTCGGACCTGGTGTTCGCCACCCGGACGGGCACGGGGCGGGGCATCGAGGCCCACGTGTTCAGGGTGGAGACCCACTGGGACCTGTCGTCATGGACACGAGCCCTCGTTCAGGGGGCGCATGCTGCCGCCGAGCTCATCAAGGAGGTCTCCATCGGTGAGTGTGTGTGTGGTTGCAGTCTGTCCCCACCGGATAGCAGCAGTGAGTCGGCAGACCTTTGACCTTTGACCTTCCACCGGGATGTTCACCTCCCCACATGAGACCATGGTTGGTTCTCTGGATGACTTTCATGTTCAGAGCTGACAGGAACAGGAAGTGTCTGTCTGGCCGTGTACAGCAGCTCCTGGAGCCAGCAGAGGGAATGTTTCCACTCGCTGCAGAACAATGGCTGGTGGCCAACAGCACTGGAAGGCCTCAGCCCCCCCCACACACACACACTCCCCCGTCTCAGCTGTGCAGAAACATTGAAAGCCGGTTGCGTTACAGTCGTACTCGCTGTGGATCACGTTAGTCTGAGTAAGATGTCCTCTAGGGGACAGACGTGACCTCTAGGGGACAGACGTGACCTCTGGGGGACAGACGTGACCTCTAGGGGACAGACGTGACCTCTGGGGGACAGACGTGACCTCTGGGGGACATATGTGACCTCTGGGGGACATATGTGACCTCTGGGGGACAGACGTGACCTCTGGGGACAGACGTGACCTCTGGGGGACATATGTGACCTCTGGGGGACAGACGTGACCTCTGGGGGACAGACGTGACCTCTGGGGGACAGACGTGACCTCTGGGGGACATATGTGATCTCTGGGGACAGACGTGACCTCTGGGGGACATACGTGACCTCTGGGGGACAGACGTGACCTCTGGGGGACATACGTGACCTCTGGGGGACATACGTGACCTCTAGGGGACAGACGTGACCTCTGGGGGACAGACGTGACCTCTGGGGGACATACGTGACCTCTGGGGACAGACGTGACCTCTGGGGACAGACGTGACCTCTGGGGGACAGACGTGACCTCTGGGGGACAGACGTGACCTCTGGGGGACAGACGTGACCTCTGGGGGACATATGTGATCTCTGGGGGACAGACGTGATCTCTGGGGACAGACGTGACCTCTGGGGGACATACGTGACCTCTGGGGGACAGACGTGACCTCTGGGGGACAGACGTGACCTCTGGGAGACAGACATGACCTCTAGGGTACAGACGTGACCTCTAGGGTACAGACGTGACCTCTGGGGACAGACGTGACCTCTGGGGACAGATGTGATCTCTGGGGACAGACGTGACCTCTGGGGGACAGACGTGACCTCTAGGGTACAGACGTGACCTCTGGGGGACATATGTGACCTCTAGGGGACAGACGTGTCCCTGTCAGCACACTTCAGTCATTAAAGGGCCAGTGTGTGTGATCTGGTGACACCTGGTGGTGAGGAGTCAGAATGCAACCAGCTGAATGATCACAAGAGATAACGCTCTCTCTCTCTCTCTCTCTCTCTCTCTCTCTCTCTCTCTCTCTCTCTCTCTCTCTCTCTCTCTCTCTTCCCCCCCCAGGCTGCACGTTGAGCCGGCAGGACGTCCGGCTCACGCTGCACTATGAGAAGGGCTTCACGTTGCTGAGGGAGCCGGCGGAGCCAGCAGGGGGCGCCGTGCTGTTCAGGTACCCCTACGAGAAGCTCAAGATGTCCGCCGACGACGGGATGCGCCACCTGTACCTGGACTTCGGGGGTCCGGAGGGGGAGATGGTGAGTCTGTCCCACGGCGACGGCATCCTCAGTTAGATGTGACGAGTCTGAAGCTCATTGGCCACAAGAAGAGGGGGGAGCACATGACCAGTGGCCCCGCCCACTTCCTATCCCCGCTCTCTTTTCCCTTCACAAGAGTTCCTCGTGTCACTGCAGGTCTACGAACTTCAACCCACGACACTCACCAAATGTTCCTCTCTCCTCCCCTCCTCTTCCTCTCCCCTCCTCCTCCTCCTCTTCCTCTCCCTCTCCTTCTCCTCATCCTCTCCTCCTCCTCTTCTCCTCCTCTTCTCTTCTTCTCCCCCTCTCCTCTCCCCTCCTCCTCCTCCTCCTCCTCCTCCAGGTGCTGGACCTCCACTCGGGCCCGAAGCCGGTGGTGTTCGTGCTCCACTCCTTCCTGTCGGCCAAGCTCACCCGGATGGGCCTTCTGACGTGAGCCTCCCACCACAGGGGGCGTGGCCTGAGGGGCGTGGCCTGATGGGTGCTGTCCTGAGGGGGCGGGGTTTAGATTGTCATTTCCTTTTCCTTGTTTTCTTATCTCTGCTCGTGGCTCAGGGTGACCGGTGGAGCGGTGGTGGTTCCAGAGGCTCCTCCTCCTCCTCCAGGCGTCAGGACAGCGTGACACACACAACTAAAAGTACAAACATTCAGCTCATCCTGTGAGCCCCTGAGGAGACGTAAAGACTCTGTGACCCGGACCTTTGAGCAAACTGCTGCTGCATGGAGGAAGCAGCGCCCACGCCTTCACCACGGCCGTGTGTGTGTGTGTGTGTGTGTGTGTGTGTGTGTGTGTGTGTGTGTGTGTGTGTGTGTGTGTGTGTGTGTGTGTGTGTGTGTGTGTGTGTGTTGTAATCAGGAGTGCCAACGGTGCCTTTTGACATGTAGTCCAACTCTTTGTATCGTTTCCTCTCTCCTTCTCTCCTTCTCCTTCCCTCCTCCCGAGAGGAGACCTGTGAGCTCTGGACCTGTACGATAGTGTTCCTCGTCTAGTGAACGCCATGTTACTGTGTTTCTTGTGTGTGCATGACTTCCTGCCATTGAATGGTGACACGTGACCTTGTGTTCCCCCCCCCTGTCGGGTCAGTCCTGTGTCTCCTGCTCTCTGAATGTCCTCCTGCTCCGTCCTCACGGTAACTCTCTGTCTCTCTGTCTATGCAACGCTCCAGAGCTCCAGAGACGTTTTTTAACCAAAAGTAAAATCTGCGTCACACAATCTTTGACCTGTCGTATGCAAAGTGTTTAGACTTCCTTCCAAGATCCCAACACAACGTACACCACGCTGTCATGATCTCACATGTAAATACCAATAAAGCTGTTTCAAATCACATGACGGTGCTCCGCTTTATTAGAGACACGATAAAGGAACCCCGGGACCACCGCTCCAGCACCAAGAGGCCTGCAGCGTCTCCCATTGGTCAGCTTAAGCTCCTCGCCAGACTTTAGTTAGGAGGCTCAAGCGCTCTTACCTGTGTCAGGGCTGATGCATTCTGGGAGATGTAGTGTGGGCCTCCTGTCTGCAGTCTGAGGGTTAGTTCTGCCCCGCTGCCACAGAGCGCTCTCAGGCCTGTTGAGCCCTTTGTGAACGACGTGTTAGTCCACATGTCTGCAGACTGAGGGAGTTACCCACAATTCATAGCAACGTGACGTTAAACACTGGGGTTAACAGTGGAAGCACGGAGAGGTCCAAAGAGGACGTGAGTGTTCAGCCTGGTCCATTGAATGTAGACGGAAACAAATAAAGGATTAAAGATGGAACATAAAAACTGAAGCAGATGAATTCATCGACATTTTATTTTGTACCTGAACAGACGACTCCCTCTCAAATTTAATTTCAGTTTATTTTGTGTAGCCCGATATCACAAATCACAAACTCCCCTCAGAGGGCGTTACAATCTGTACACAGACATCCCTGACCTTTGACCTTTGACCTCACATCGGATCAGGAACAACTCCCAAGAAATAGAAAACAGCCCGTCAGAGGGGGGGAATCAGGGAATACAACATATTAAATAAATACCCACAATTACACACTTTAATTATACTGGTGATATGTTCCAGTTTGTATTCACACAATGTTAATAAGCCGACAGCCTCTCAACCAACAGGAGACCTCAGTTCAGGGTTCAGGCCTTTAATGGGCCTTTCACTCCTGCATTTTATTTATTTAACTGCATTGCAACTTGTATTCTATTCCTTTCTTTTTGACTTGTCTAAATTGTTTTAAATCGCCTCGTTGTTGAAATGTGCTAAACAAATGAACGTGAATAAGGGCTTAATGAGGGTCACGCTGACACTACCTCCTCCGGTGCAGCAGGTGGCGCTGCGCTTCCTACAGGAGCCGGGTGCGCGCTACATTAAAACAGCCGAAGAAGAAGGACGCTGCAGCCGCCTTGTTGCCGTGGTTCCGGCGGTTCTGTTGGGTCGAGCTGTCACAGGAGCTCCCGCTCGGCTAACGCGTCGGTTCTGTCATGTCACCGCGGGGCTGCTGACCGGTTCTGGTTCTGTTGGGTCGAGTCGGGGATAGAAGTCCGAGCGCGAGAGCTCACGAGAGTGAGATGAAATGACAACGTCCACATTACAGGTAGGACGCTGTTAGCTGGCCCGTTAGCATCGCGAGCTAACCTGCTAGCAGCCGAGCTGCTGAGGACACCAACCGACTGGCTGAGAGATATCATATAATGTGCATAACATGCACTATGTACATGTGAAATAACATTAATATTACAAGTTATGCACATATAATATCACATATCATGTAATGTGCATAACATGCACTATGTACATGTGAAATAACATTAATATTACAAGTTATGCACATATAATATCACATATCATGTAATGTGCATAACATTCACTATGTACATGTGAAATAACATTAATATTACAAGTTATGCACATATAATATCACATATCATGTAATGTGCATAACATGCACTATGTACATGTGAAATAACATTAATATTACAAGTTATGCACATATAATATCACATATATAATGTGCATAACATGCACTATGTACATGTGAAATAACATTAATATTACAAGTTATGCACATATAATATCACATATCATGTAATGTGCATAACATTCACTATGTACATGTGAAATAACATTAATATTACAAGTTATGCACATATAATATCACATATCATGTAATGTGCATAACATGCACTATGTACATGTGAAATAACATTAATATTACAAGTTATGCACATATAATATCACATATCATGTAATGTGCATAACATTCACTATGTACATGTGAAATAACATTAATATTACAAGTTATGCACATATATCACATATCATATAATGTGCATAACATTCACTATGTACATGTGAAATAACATTAATATTACAAGTTATGCACATATAATATCACATATCATGTAATGTGCATAACATTCACTATGTACATGTGAAATAACATTAATATTACAAGTTATGCACATATAATATCACATATCATATAATGTGCATAACATTCACTATGTACATGTGAAATAACATTAATATTACAAGTTATGCACATATAATATCACATATCATGTAATGTGCATAACATTCACTATGTACATGTGAAATAACATTAATATTACAAGTTATGCACATATAATATCTAGGGCTGTTAATCGATTAAAAAAAATTAACATTAATCGCACATTTTGAAATTGCGATTAATCGCGATTAATCGCAATTAAAAGTTAAAAGTTAAAAGTTCATTCTTTTTAAAGACAAAACTTCACACAGAGCTGTGTTTTCAAAGAGGCTCCTACATATACAGTGCCAGCGAGGTATTTAATATCGTGGATGATAAATTGTTTCTTCAGTGAAACATCAGATTAGTAAAAAAATATATATATATTGAGACCCCATTGGTCCTGTCATCTTTAACATTGAACACAGCAGAACCAGTGGCCTTGATAACTGACTGACATTAACATATGTCACGTTAACCCTCTGGAGGCTGGGCTCATTTTATACATTTTACAAAAAAAATTAAATTCACCGTTTAACCCTTAGGCCTTGGTCATTTTGACCGAATCAATATTACACCCTCCTGCGCCTTGAGTTAATTTGACCCCATTCAATGTTTAATGTCGGTGTTCTTTCGGTAGTCAACAAACAAACATAAAGTGCCTCACACTTAAACTTGGAAAACAATATTAATTCTAATAATTTTCTGGAGGTTTTAATTGTTGGCGTCAAATTGAACCCAAAGGGTAAAATATGTTAGTAAATATAAAGGTAACAGGAGGGTGAAACATTGAATCGGGTCAAAATGACCCAAAGGCGGGGGGAGGGTTAAATATTTAATCGGGTCAAAATGACCCGAAGGCAACACAAGGGTTAAAAGTGTTTCCCTTCTTTTTAAAGACAAAACTTCACACAGAGCTGTGTTTCAAAGAGGCTCCTACCTATAAAGTGCCAGCGAGGTATTTAATATCGTGGATGATAAATTGTTTCTTCAGTGAAACATCAGATTAGTAAAAAAAAGAAGTATATTGAGACCCCATTGGTCCTGTCATCTTTAACACTGAACAGCAGAACCAGTGGCCTTGGTAACTGACTGACATTCACATATGTCACGTTAACCCTCTGGAGGCTGGGGGCATTTTATACATTTTACAAAATAAATTAAATTCACCGTTTAAAGTCTTTTGCATGTGACACACCCCCACGTGTTATACATCAAACATTCCAGAACAATCTCAGCTCTGAAATGAGCCTCATTGTCCTCGCGCCGTGTTCTCTGGTTCTCTGACTGACAGGCTGCTAAATGAGCCTTACCTGTGAGGTGGGAGGTCCTTTGTGATTTACTGAGTGTTCATTGGGTTTTTTTCCCCCGAAATGTTGACAGACAAACGGATTGACCAATCACGTTGAAGGTTTCGTGTGTCGCGTTCTTTCCGCGCCTCGTCCCCTCCGTTCCTCTGTGGATCAGAGGGGGAGACGGGAGGAAGGAGGAGCAGGAGGAAACCCGACTGATTCATCCACGAGTTAAACTGATTTATGATCCTTATTTTCGCGGAGAAATGATTGTTTTAAAAACAGAAACAGTGTCAAACCGTACTGCCGAGGTTTAAAAATAAATAAAAAGTTATGCACATATAATATCACATATCATGTAATGTGCATAACATTCACTATGTACATGTGAAATAACATTAATATTACAAGTTATGCATATAATATCACATATCATGTAATGTGCATAACATTCACTATGTACATGTGAAATAACATTAATATTACAAGTTATGCACATATAATATCACATATCATGTAATGTGCATAACATTCACTATGTACATGTGAAATAACATTAATATTACAAGTTATGCACATATAATATCACATATCATATAATGTGCATAACATTCACTATGTACATGTGAAATAACATTAATATTACAAGTTATGCACATATATAATATCACATATCATATAATGTGCATAACATTCACTATGTACATGTGATATAATACAACATATAATATAAGTTATGCACATATATAATATAACATAATGTAATATGCATAACATAATATGTTATGTACATATGATATAATATAACATAATATAAGTTATGTACATATATAATATAACATATAATAAAATATGTATAATATATTATATATTATGCATAACATATATGTAATGAATACATTATATTACATATTATGTTAGGTATAACATGCATAACGTATATATATATATATATATATATATATATATATATATATATATATATATATATATATATATATATACATGTTATACATCACGTATAGATAGATAGATAGATATATACTTTATTAATCCCCAAGGGGAAATTTGTCGTGACAGTAGCAGCAACACACAAGAGTAAAAACAAAACACAAAATGTAAGAAACAGGGATGAAAGATATAGAAGTATACAAGTAAAATAAAAGTAAAATACAAAACAAAATATATATGTAAATATACAACACACATGCATACACAACACACAACAACACTGACAAATCAAATACACAAAATATTAAATATAGACAGAAAATGTTGTACATAACATACGATATATCTCGACTGTCTGTCCTCCTGTCTGTCTGTCCTCCTGTCTGTCTGTCCTCCTGTCTGTCTGTCCTCTTGTCTGTCTGTCCTCCTGTCTGTCTGTCCTCCTGTCTGTCTTTCATCTTGTCTGTATGTCCTCCTGTCTGTCTGTCCTCCTGACTGTCTGTCCTCCTGTCTGTCTGTCCTCTTGTCTGTCTGTCCTCCTGTCTGTCTGTCTGTCCTCCTGTCTGTCTTTCCTCTTGTCTGTATGTCCTCCTGTCTGTCTGTCCTCCTGACTGTCTGTCCTCCTGTCTGTCTGTCCTCTTGTCTGTCTGTCCTCCTGTCTGTCTGTCCTCCTGTCTGTCTGTCCTCCTGTCTGTCTGTCCTCTTGTCTGTCTGTCCTCCTGTCTGTCTGTCCTCCTGTCTGTCTTTCATCTTGTCTGTATGTCCTCCTGTCTGTCTGTCCTCCTGACTGTCTGTCCTCCTGTCTGTCTGTCCTCTTGTCTGTCTGTCCTCCTGTCTGTCTGTCCTCCTGTCTGTCTGTCTGTCCTCCTGTCTGTCTTTCCTCTTGTCTGTATGTCCTCCTGTCTGTCTGTCCTCCTGACTGTCTGTCCTCCTGTCTGTCTGTCCTCTTGTCTGTCTGTCCTCCTGTCTGTCTGTCCTCTTGTCTGTCTGTCCTCCTGACTGTCTGTCCTCTTGTCTGTCTGTCCTCCTGTCTGTCTTTCCTCTTGTCTGTCTGTCCTCCTGACTGTCTGTCTGTCCTCCTGTCTGTCTTTCCTCTTGTCTGTCTGTCCTCCTGACTGTCTGTCCTCTTGTCTGTCTGTCCTCCTGACTGTCTGTCCTCTTGTCTGTCTGTCCTCCTGTCTGTCTTTCCTCTTGTCTGTCTGTCCTCCTGACTGTCTGTCCTCTTGTCTGTCTGTCCTCCTGACTGTCTGTCCTCTTGTCTGTCTGTCCTCCTGTCTGTCTGTCCTCCTGCCTGTCTGTCTGTCTGTCCTCCTGACTGTCTGTCCTCTTGCCTGTCTGTCCTCCTGCCTGTCTGTCCTCCTGACTGTCTGTCCTCTTGTCTGTCCTCCTGTCTGTCTGTCCTCTTGTCTGTCTGTCCTCCTGTCTGTCTGTCCTCCTGACTGTCTGTCCTCCTGACTGTCTGTCCTCTTGTCTGTCTGTCCTCCTGTCTGTCTGTCCTCCTGACTGTCTGTCCTCCTGACTGTCTGTCCTCTTGTCTGTCTGTCCTCCTGACTGTCTGTCCTCCTGTCTGTCTGTCCTCCTGACTGTCTGTCTGTCCTCAGAAAGCCATCGACCTGGTGACCAAAGCCACCGAGGAGGACAAGGGGAAGAACTACGAGGAGGCGCTGCGTCTGTACCAGCACGCCGTGGAGTACTTCCTCCACGCCGTCAAATGTGAGCGCCGCGCCGCACGCCCACCAGCACAGGCGTGGCGTTCACTCATGTTGTTGTTGTTGTTGTTGTCTTCGTCTTCCCGCCCTTCAGATGACGCCCACAGCTACAAGGCGAAGGAGAGCATCCGGGCCAAGTGCATGCAGTACCTGGACCGGGCGGAGAAGCTGAAGGACTACCTGAAGAACAAAGACAAGCCGGGCAAGAAGCCCGTGAAGGAGGCGCAGAGCAATGACAAGTACGCCTCCCGTCCTCTAGGGGGCGCTGTGCCCAGGCTCCGGAGGCTCTGCTGTGTTTGTGTCACACCTGCGCTCCTGTTCCGCCTCTAGGAGCGACAGCGAGGGGGAGAACCCGGAGAAGAAGAAGCTGCAGGAGCAACTCATGGGTGAGTCGAGGGGTACAGGTGAACAGGTCAACAGGTCAACAGGTCTACAGGTGACCAGGACCTCTCAGTCCTCACCTGTGCCGTGTGTCCAGGTGCCATCGTGATGGAGAAGCCCAACGTCCACTGGAACGACGTGGCCGGACTGGAAGGAGCAAAGGAGGCTCTGAAGGAGGCCGTGATCCTGCCCATCAAGTTCCCTCACCTGTTCACAGGTACTGCTACAGGCCGCTGCAGGTACTACAGGTACTACAGGTACTACAGGTACTACAGGTACTACAGGCTTCTACAGGTACTACAGGTACTGCAGGTACTACAAGCTTCTACAGGTACTACAGGTACTGCAGGTACTAGAGGTACTACAGGTACTACAGGCTTCTACAGGTACTACAGGTACTGCAGGTACTACAAGCTTCTACAGGTACTACAGGTACTGCAGGCACCACAAGCTTACAGGCCACAGGTACTGCAGGTGCCACAAGCCTACAGGTGCCACAGGTGCTGCAGGCAATGGCACTGCAGGCACCAAGCTCTACAGGCACCACAGGCACTGCAGGCACCAAGCTACAGGCACCGCAGGCACAAGCTTCTACAGGTACTACAGGTACTGCAGGTACTAGAGGTACTACAGGTACTACAGGTACTACAGGCTTCTACAGGTACTGCAGGTACTACAGGCTGCTACAGGTACTACAGGTACTACAGGCTTCTACAGGTACTGCAGGTACTACAAGCTTCTACAGGTACTACAGGTACTGCAGGTACTACAAGCTTCTACAGGTACTGCAGGTACTAGAGGTACTAGAGGTACAACAAGCACCACAAAGGCACCACAGGTACCACAGGCTACAGGCACCACAGGCTTCTACAGGTACCACAGGCACTGCAGGCACTAGAGGCACCACAGGCACCACAGGCTCTCTGCAGGTACTACAGGCTGCTACAGGTACTACAGGCTTCTACAGGCTTCTACAGGTACTACAGGTACTGCAGGTACTACAAGCCTAACCACAGGCACTGCAGGCACCACAAGCTTCTACAGGCACTGCAGGCACTAGAGGCACAGGCACTACAGGCACAACAAGCACCACAGGCACCACAGGCTCTGCAGGTGCCACAGGCACCACAGGTGCCACAAGCTACCACAGGCACTGCAGGTAGGCATGCTACAGGCACTACAGGCACCACAGGCACCACAGGCACCACAGGTACACAGGCTACAGGCACTGCAGGCACGACAGGCACCAGGCTACAGGTACCACAGGTACTGCAGGTACCACAGGCACCACAGGTCACAGGCACTACAGGTCAGGCACAAGTACCACAGGCACTGCTACAGGTCACTGCAGGCACCACAGGCACCACAAGCACTACAGGCACTACAGGCACCACTACCAGGCACCACAGGCACCAGGCACCACAGGCACCACAGGGCTCTCACAGGTACTACAGGTGCTACAGGCACCACAGGCACCACAGGCTCACAAGGTATTATAGGTACTCACAGGCACTGCAGGCACCACAGGTACTACAGGCTTCTACAGGTACTGCAGGTACTACAGGCTTCTACAGGTACTACAGGTACTACAGGCACAACTACAGGTGCTGCAAGCACCATACAAGCACAGGTACTTGCTGCCACAGGCACTGCAGGCATTACAGGTACTACATGCCACAGGTACCACAGGCCTACAGGCACCACAGCCACTACAGGCTATACAATTACTACAGGGTACAGGCACTACAGGTGCCACAGGCTACAAGCACCACAGGTACTACAGGCCTGCAGGCACCACAGGCACCACAGGCTCTACAGGCACCAGGTGTACACTGCAGATACCACAGATACTACAGGCACCGCAGGCACCGACAGGCACACAGGCACTGCAAGTGCTACAGGCACTGCAGGCACTACAAGCACTACAGGTGCTGCAAGTACTACAGGCACTTACAGGTGCTACAGGTACTGCAGTACCCACAGGTGCAGGCTACAGGCACTACAGGCACTGCAGGCACTGCAGGCCAAGTACTACAGGCACTGCAAGCTGGGTGCAGGTACAAGCACTGCAGGCACCACAAGCACTACAGGCACTGCAAGCACTACAGGCACCGCAGGCACCACAGGCACTACAGGCTCTACAGGCACCACAGGGCACTACTGCAAGTACTACAGGTACTACAGGCTTCTACAGGTACTACAGGTACTACAGGTACTACAAGTACTACAGGTACTGCAGGAACTGCAGGCCGCTGCAGGTACTGCAGGTACTAGAGGTACTGCAGGTACTACAGGTACTGCAGGTACTACAGGTACTGCAGGTACTACAGGCCGCTGCAGGTACTACAGGTACTACAGGTACTACAGGCCGCTGCAGGTACTACAGGTACTGCAGGTACTACAGGTACTACAGGTACTACAGGTACTGCAGGTACTACAGGCCGCTGCAAGTACTACAGGTACTGCAAGTACTACAGGTACTGCAAGTACTACAGGTACTGCAGGTACTACAGGTACTGCAGGTACTAGAGGTACTCCAGGTACTACAGGCTGCTACAGGTACTAGAGGTACTGCAGGTACAAGTACTACAGGTACTCCAGGTACTACAGGCTGCTACAGGTACTAGAGGTACTAGAGGTACTACAGGTACTACAGGTACTAGAGGTACTACAGGTACTAGAGGTACTGCAGGTACTAGAGGTACTACAGGTACTAGAGCAGGGGTGGGCAAACTTTTTGACTCGCGGGCCACATTCGGTTCTAAAATGTGACAGAGGGGCCGGGCCAGGAGCATTTGGACACGCAATGTAATTTATTAAACCTGGAGATTGCGTCTGTTTTTTATACATTTCAATTTAAGGTGCAAAGTTAAAGTAATCAACATTTACTGGAAAGAGATCAATGGAATCACTTTCAACATTCAAAACAAATTATTACCCAACGAAATACTCAAGCTCAATAATTTCAAATGGTTTTTAAACTCAAAATAATGGACGATTGTCCTGAGAGATAGACTGTATTAAATATCCTGCCTGCAGCAGAAACTAGAAAGGGGTCTTTAAAGTGAGGGCGATGTGCGGCGTCATCTGGTCAGCATGTATGAACCCGTCACAAACAGACTGACAGCGCTTTACTCGAGAAAATATGACCCTAAAGCTGACAATTGAAGTTCGATTTTTAAAAATTATTCATATCTCTTCTGAAAACACACCTTTACTCATGTGGACGAACTGTTTTGGTGTTTGAAATTGGTTTACCAAAGGTCATCGGTTCACAAAAGCAGTGAAATATCTGAATACAATGCTAGATACATGTAATTGCACCTGTCCATCCTGGAGAGGGATCCTCCTGTTGTTCCTGATCCGATGTGAGGTCAAAGGTCAAAGGTCAGGGATGTCTATATGCACAGATTGTAAAGCACTCGGAGACAAATTTGTAATTTGTGAAATTGGGCTCTACAAATAAACTGAATTGAATGAATGAGGAAAACCAAATTTTGTATTAACGTTTTTTTAGTAAAAATGATGTGGTCTGTCACACATTCACCAAAATGATAAAGATGGGACTGAGAAATGACTTCATATTGCAGATAAAGTTTCATGGGGTGTGTGCAAATAAAAAATGACCATTACATTTTTTTATTTTTTATAAATATGTATTGTACATATTTTAAAAAAAAATCTACATTATATACATGTTGTGAAATAGAAAACAGAACACAATTTACAATATGGCTTCACTATAATAACATCATGTCATCGTGTCACGAGAGCTCTCTGCTGGCCGGGCAGGCTGCGCTGCAGGTGGAGCTGCAGGCGCTGGTGAATCCTCTCTGTAAAATACAAGACTAGTCAGCACCGCGCGCACGTTACGGACACCGTGACACGTAACGTGTAGTAAAGACTCTGACCCGGTCCAAGTGGCTCTCTTCTGGCTGCGTGTTCCTCCTCGTGGCTCTGCAGCCCCTCCAGGCTCCGCGCTGCTCGCCAAAATCACTGCGGCTGTTTCTAAATGAGCCTCATCTGTGTGGTGGGCGGGTCCTTTGTGATGTACTGAGTGTTCATTGGTTGTTTTTTTTCGCAAAATGTTGACAGACAAACGGATTGACAAATCACGGTGAAGGGTTTCGTGTGACGAGTTCTTTCCGCGCCAACGCACACCGGAAGTAAACAAAGTCGCGATTTGGACAAGTTCGCCAGGCCGGATTAAAAGCCTAACGGGCTCGTGGTTGCCATGTCTGGCTGGCCTCGTGGTAACTTTTATACATGGTCCCTCGTGGTCCCTCGTGGTCTCTCGTGGTCCCTCGTGGTCCCTCCTGGTCTCTCGTGGTCCCTCCTGGTCCCTCGTGGTCCCTCCTGGTCCCTCGTGGTCCCTCCTGGTCCCTCGTGGTCCCTCGTGGTCCCTCCTGGTCCCTCGTGGTCCCTCGTGGTCCCTCGTGGTCTCGTGGTCTCTCGTGGTCCCTCCTGGTCTCTCGTGGTCTCTCGTGGTCTCTCGTGGTCCCTCCTGGTCCTCTGGTCTCGTGGTCTCGTGGTCCTCGTGGTCCCTCGTGGTCCTCCTCGTGGTCCTCGTGGTCTCGTGGTCCCTCGTGGTCCCTCTGGTCTCGTGGTCCTCTGGTCCTCTGGTCTCTCGTGGTCCCTCCTGGTCCTCGTGGTCCTCGTGGTCTCGTGGTCCCTCGTGGTCCTCGTGGTCTCTGGTCCCTCGTGGTCCCTCCTGGTCCCTGGTGGTCCCTCGTGGTCCTCGTGGTCCCTCGTGGTCCTCGTGGTCTCGTGGTCCCTCCTGGTCCCTCCGGTCTCGTGGTCCCTCCTGGTCCTCGTGGTCCCTCGTGGTCTCGTGGTCCTCGTGGTCCCTCCTGGTCTCGTGGTCCCTCGTGGTCCCTCGTGGTCCTCGTGGTCCTCGTGGTCTCGTGGTCCCTCGTGGTCCCTCTGGTCCTCGTGGTCCCTCCTGGTCCTCGTGGTCTCTCGTGGTCCTCGTGGTCCCTCGTGGTCCCTCGTGGTCTCTCGTGGTCCCTCCTGGTCTCTCGTGGTCTCTCGTGGTCCCTCGTGGTCCCTCCTGGTCCCTCGTGGTCCCTCCTGGTCTCTCGTGGTCCCTCGTGGTCCCTCGTGGTCCCTCGTGGTCCCTCGTGGTCCCTCGTGGTCTCGTGGTCCTCGTGGTCCTCCTGGTCCTCGTGGTCCTCGTGGTCTCGTGGTCCTCGGTCTCGTGGTCCCTCGTGGTCTCTCGTGGTCCCTCGTGGTCTCTCGTGGTCCCTCGTGGTCTCTCGTGGTCCCTCGTGGTCCCTCGTGGTCCCTCGTGGTCCCTCGTGGTCCCTCGTGGTCCCTCGTGGTTCTCGTGGTTCTCCTGGTCCTCAGGTTCTCGTGGTTCTCGTAGTTCTCGTGGTCCTCAGGTTCTCCTGGTCCCTCGTGGTCTCTCGTGGTCTCTCGTGGTCCCTCGTGGTCCCTCGTGGTCCCTCGTGGTCTCTCGTGGTCCCTCGTGGTCTCTCGTGGTCCCTCGTGGTCCCTCGTGGTCTCTCGTGGTCTCTCGTGGTCCCTCGTGGTCCCTCCTGGTCTCTCGTGGTCTCTCGTGGTCCCTCGTGGTCTCGTGGTCCCTCGTGGTCCCTCCTGGTCTCTCGTGGTCCCTCGTGGTCCCTCGTGGTCCCTCCTGGTCCCTCGTGGTCCCTCGTGGTCCCTCGTGGTCTCTCGTGGTCCCTCGTGGTCCCTCGTGGTCTCTCGTGGTCCCTCCTGGTCCCTCGTGGTCTCGTGGTCCTCGTGGTCCCTCGTGGTCCTCGTGGTCTCTCGTGGTCCTCGTGGTCCCTCGTGGTCCCTCGTGGTCTCTCCTGGTCCCTCGTGGTCCCTCCTGGTCCCTCGTGGTCCCTCCTGGTCTCTCGTGGTCCCTCGTGGTCCCTCCTGGTCTCTCGTGGTCCCTCGTGGTCTCTCGTGGTCCCTCGTGGTCCCTCGTGGTCTCTCCTGGTCCCTCCTGGTCCCTCGTGGTCTCTCGTGGTCCCTCGTGGTCCCTCGTGGTCTCTCGTGGTCCCTCGTGGTCCCTCGTGGTCTCTCGTGGTCCCTCCTGGTCCCTCGTGGTCCCTCGTGGTCCCTCCTGGTCCCTCGTGGTCCCTCCTGGTCCCTCGTGGTCCCTCCTGGTCCCTCGTGGTCTCTCCTGGTCCCTCGTGGTCCCTCCTGGTCTCTCGTGGTCTCTCGTGGTCCCTCCTGGTCCCTCGTGGTCCCTCGTGGTCCCTCGTGGTCCCTCGTGGTCCCTCGTGGTCCCTCCTGGTCCCTCGTGGTCTCTCGTGGTCCCTCCTGGTCCCTCGTGGTCCCTCGTGGTCCCT
>NC_079393.1:28606411-28728911 GCF_029220125.1 Pseudoliparis swirei
CACACACAACATACACACACACATAACATACACACACACACATACACACACACATAACATACACACACACAACATACACACACATAACATACACACACATAACATATACATAATATAACATACACACATAACATATACACATAATATACACACACACACATACACACATAATATTAATACACACACATAACATACACACACACAACATACACACACACACATAACATACACACACAACATACACACACACACAACATACACACACACACAACACACACACGCATAACATACACTCACTCACCCCCCCCCCCCCAGGCTGGTGAAGAACCTGTTTGATCTGGCTCGCCAGCACAAGCCGTCCATCATCTTCATCGACGAGGTCGACTCGCTCTGCGGCTCCAGGAACGAGAACGAGAGCGAAGCCGCCCGCCGCATCAAGACGGAGTTCCTGGTCCAGATGCAGGGTGAGAACAATGCAGGGAACGCGTAACAATAGAGGGAACACGTAACAATGGAGGGAACGCGAAACAATAGAGGGAACACGTAACAATAGAGGGAACACGTAACAATAGAGGGAACACTTAACAATAGAGGGAACACGTAACAATAGATGGAACACGTAACAATAGATGGAACACGTAACAATAGAGGGAACACGTAACAATGGAGGGAACGCGAAACAATAGAGGGAACACGTAACAATAGACGGAACACGTAACAATAGAGGGAACACTTAACAATAGAGGGATCGCGTAACAATAGATGGAACATGTAACAATAGAGGGAACACGTAACAATAGAGGGAACACGTAACAATAGAGGGAACACGTAACAATAGACGGAACACGTAATAATAGAGGGAACGCGTAACAATAGACGGAACACGTAACAATAGACGGAACACGTAACAATAGAGGGAACACGTAACAATAGACGGAACACGTAACAATGGAGGGAACGCGTAACAATAGACGGAACACGTAACAATAGAGGGAACACTTAACAATAGAGGGATCGCGTAACAATAGATGGAACATGTAACAATAGAGGGAACACGTAACAATAGAGGGAACACGTAACAATAGAGGGAACACGTAACAATGGAGGGAACGCGAAACAATAGAGGGAACACGTAACAATAGAGGGAACACTTAACAATAGAGGGATCGCGTAACAATAGATGGAACATGTAACAATAGAGGGAACACGTAACAATAGAGGGAACACGTAATAATAGAGGGAACGCGTAACAATAGACGGAACACGTAACAATAGAGGGAACACGTAACAATAGACGGAACACGTAACAATAGACGAAACACGTAACAATAGACGGAACACGTAACAATGGAGGGGACATGTAACAATAGATGGAACACGTAACAATAGAGGGAACGCGTAACAATAGACGGAACACGTAACAATAGACGGAACACGTAACAATGGAGGGAACACGTAACAATAGATGGAACACGTAACAATGGAGGGAACACGTAACAATAGAGGGAACGCGTTACAATAGAGGGAACACGTAATAATAGAGGGAACGCGTAACAATAGACGGAACATGTAACAATAGAGGGAACACGTAACAATAGACGGAACACGTAACAATAGAGGGAACACGTAACAATAGACGGAACACGTAACAATGGAGGGGACATGTAACAATAGATGGAACACGTAACAATAGAGGGAACGCGTAACAATAGACGGAACACGTAACAATAGAGGGAACACTTAACAATAGAGGGATCGCGTAACAATAGATGGAACATGTAACAATAGAGGGAACACGTAACAATAGAGGGAACACGTAATAATAGAGGGAACGCGTAACAATAGACGGAACACGTAACAATAGAGGGAACACGTAACAATAGACGGAACACGTAACAATAGACGAAACACGTAACAATAGACGGAACACGTAACAATGGAGGGGACATGTAACAATAGATGGAACACGTAACAATAGAGGGAACGCGTAACAATAGACGGAACACGTAACAATAGACGGAACACGTAACAATGGAGGGAACACGTAACAATACAATAGACGGAACACGTAACAGAGGAACACGTAACAATGGAGGGAACACGTAACAATAGAGGGAACGCGTAACAATAGAGGGAACGCGTAATAATAGAGGGAACGCGTAACAATAGACGGAACACGTAACAATAGAGGGAACACGTAACAATAGACGGAACACGTAACAATAGATGAAACACGTAACAATAGACGGAACACGTAACAATAGATGGAACACGTAACAATAGAGGGAACGCGTAACAATAGACGGAACACGTAACAATGGAGGGGACATGTAACAAAAGAGGGAACATGTAACAATAGAGGGAACACGTAACAATAGAGGGAACACGTAACAATAGACGGAACACGTAACAATAGATGAAACACGTAACAATAGACGGAACACGTAACAATGGAGGGGACACGTAACAATAGATGGAACACGTAACAATAGAGGGAACGCGTAACAATAGACGGAACACGTAACAATGGAGGGAACACGTAACAATAGACGGAACACGTAACAATAGATGGAACACGTAACAATGGAGGGAACACGTAACAATAGAGGGAACACGTAACAATAGAGGGAACACTTAACAATAGAGGGATCGCGTAACAATAGATGGAACACGTAACAATAGATGGAACACGTAACAATAGAGGGAACGCGTAACAATAGACGGAACATGTAACAATAGACGGAACACGTAATAATAGAGGGAACACGTAATAATAGAGGGAACGCGTAACAATAGACGGAACACGTAACAATAGAGGGAACACTTAACAATAGAGGGATCGCGTAACAATAGATGGAACACGTAACAATAGATGGAACATGTAACAATAGAGGGAACGCGTAACAATAGAGGGAACACGTAATAATAGAGGGAACGCGTAACAATAGACGGAACACGTAACAATAGATGGAACACGTAATAATAGAGGGAACACGTAACAATAGACATAACACGTAACAATAGAGGGAACACGTAACAATGGAGGGAACACGTAACAATAGATCGAACACGTAACAATGGAGGGAACACGTAACAATAGAGGGAACACGTAACAATAGAGGGAACACTTAACAATAGAGGGATCGCGTAACAATAGATGGAACACGTAACAATAGATGGAACATGTAACAATAGAGGGAACATGTAATAATAGAGGAACACGTAATAATAGAGGAACACGTAATAATAGAGGAACACGTAATAATAGAGGAACACGTAACAATAGAGGAACACTTAATAATAGAGGGAACACGAATAATAGAGGAACACGAATAATAGATGGAACACGAATAATAGATGGAACACGTAACAATAGAGGAACACGTAATAATAGAGGAACACGTAACAATAGAGGAACACGTAATAATAGACGGAACACGTAATAATAGACGAACACGTAATAATAGACGGAACACGTAATAATAGGAACACGTAATAATAGAGGAACACGAATAATAGAGGAACACGTAACAATAGAGGAACACGAACAATAGAGGAACACGAATAATAGAGGAACACGAATAATAGAGGACATGTAACAATAGAGGAACACGTAACAGATGGAACAGTAATAATAGAGGAACACGAATAATAGAGGGAACACGTAATAATAGAGGGAACGCGTAACAATAGACGGAACACGTAACAATAGACGGAACACGTAATAATAGACGGAACACGTAACAATGGAGGGAACACGTAACCATAGACGGAACACGTAACAATAGACGGAACACGTAACAATGGAGGGAACACGTAACAATAGACGGAACACGTAACAATAGATGGAACACGTAACAATGGAGGGAACACGTAACAATAGAGGGAACGCGTAACAATAGAGGGAACGCGTAATAATAGAGGGAACGCGTAACAATAGACGGAACACGTAACAATAGACGGAACACGTAATAATAGAGGGAACGCGTAACAATAGACGGAACACGAATAATAGAGGAACACGTAATAATAGAGGAACACGTAACAATAGAGGAACACGAATAACAGAGGGAACACGTAACAATAGAGGAACACGTAATAATAGAGGAACACGTAATAATAGAGGAACACGTAACAATAGATGGAACACGAACAATAGAGGAACACGTAATAATAGACGGAACACGTAACAATAGACGAACACGTAACAATGGAGGAACACGTAATAATAGAGGAACACGTAACAATAGATGGAACACGTAACAATGGAGGAACACGTAATAATAGAGGAACACGTAACAATAGACGGAACACGAATAATAGAGGAACACGTAACAATAGAGGAACACGTAATAATAGAGGAACACGAATAATAGAGGGGAACACGTAACAATAGAGGAACACGTAATAATAGAGGGAACACGTAATAATAGAGGAACACGTAATAATAGAGGAACACGAATAATAGAGGACACGTAACAATAGAGGAACACTTAACAATAGAGGAACAGTAATAATAGAGGAACACGAATAATAGATGGAACACGTAACAATAGAGGAACATGTAACAATAGAGGAACACGTAATAATAGAGGAACACGAATAATAGACGAACACGTAATAATAGAGGAACACGAATAATAGAGGAACACGTAACAATAGACGGAACACGTAACAATAGAGGAACACGAATAATAGAGGGAACACGAATAATAGAGGGGACATGTAACAAAAGAGGGAACATGTAACAATAGAGGGAACGCGTAACAATAGAGGGAACACGTAATAATAGAGGGAACACGTAACAATAGACGGAACACGTAACAATAGACGGAACACGTAACAATAGAGGAACACGTAATAATAGAGGAACACGAATAAGAGGAACATGTAACAATAGATGGAACACGTAATAATAGAGGGAACACGTAACAATAGACGGAACACGTAACAATAGACGGAACACGTAACAATGGAGGGAACACGTAACAATAGACGGAACACGTAACAATAGATGGAACACGTAACAATGGAGGGAACACGTAATAATAGAGGGAACGCGTAACAATACACGGAACACGTAACAATAGAGGGAACACGTAACAATAGACGGAACACGTAATAATGGAGGGAACACGTAATAATAGAGGGAACACGTAATAATAGACGGAACACGTAATAATAGAGGGAACACGTAACAATAGAGGGAACGCGAAACAATAGAGGAACACGAATAATAGAGGAACATGTAACAATAGATGGAACACGTAATAATAGAGGAACATGTAACAATAGAGGAACACGTAATAATAGAGGAACACGTAATAATAGACGGAACACGAACAATAGACGGAACACGTAACAATGGAACACGAACAATAGAGGAACACGTAATAATAGAGGAACATGTAACAATAGATGGAACACGTAATAATAGAGGAACACGTAACAATAGACGGAACACGAATAATAGAGGAACACGTAACAATAGAGGAACAACGTAACAATAGAGGAACACGTAACAATAGAGGAACACGAATAATAGACGAACACGTAATAATAGAGGGAACACGAATAATAGACGGAACACGTAATAATAGAGGAACACGTAACAATAGAGGGAACACGTAATAATAGAGGAACACGAATAATAGAGGAACATGTAACAATAGACGAACACGTAATAATAGAGGAACACGTAACAATAGAGGGAACACGAATAATAGAGGAACACGTAATAATAGAGGGAACACGAATAATAGATGGAACACGAATAATAGATGGAACACGTAACAATAGAGGAACACGAATAATAGATGGAACACGTAATAATAGAGGAACACGAATAATAGAGGAACATAACAATAATAGAGGGAACACGTAACAATAGAGGAACACGTAATAATAGACGGAACACGAATAATAGAGGAACACGTAACAATAGAGGGAACACGTAATAATAGAGGAACACGTAACAATAGAGGGAACACGTAACAATAGAGGAACATGAATAACAGAGGAACACGTAACAATAGAGGAATACGAATAATAGAGGGAACACGTAACAATAGAGGGAACACGAATAATAGAGGGAACACGAATAATAGAGGAACACGAACAAGAGGAACACGTAACAATAGAGGAACACGTAATAATAGAGGAACAGTAATAACAGAGGAACAGTAATAATAGAGGGAACGTAATAATAGAGGAACACGTAATAATAGAGGAACACGTAACAATAGAGGGAACACGTAATAATAGACGGAACACGAATAATAGAGGAACACGTAATAATAGACGGAACACGTAACAATAGAGGAACACGTAACAATAGAGGGAACACGAACAATAGAGGAACACGTAACAATAGACGAACACGAATAATAGAGGAACACGAATAATAGAGGAACACGTAACAATAGAGGAACACGTAATAATAGAGGAACAGAATAATAGAGGAACACGTAACAATAGACGGAACACGTAATAATAGAGGAACACGTAATAATAGAGGAACACGTAACAATAGAGGAACACGTAACAATGGAGGGACACGTAACAATAGATGGAACACGTAATAATAGAGGAACGAATAATAGACGGAACACGAATAATAGACGGAACACGTAACAATGGAGGAACACGTAACAATAGAGGAACACGTAACAATAGATGGAACACGTAACAATGGAGGAACACGAATAATAGATGGAACACGTAATAATAGAGGAACACGAATAATAGAGGAATATGTAACAATAGAGGGAACACGAATAATAGAGGAACACGTAACAATAGACGGAACACGTAATAATAGATGGAACACGAATAATAGAGGAACACGTAATAATAGATGGAACACGAATAATAGAGGAAACGTAATAATAGACGGAACACGTAACAATAGAGGAACACGAATAACAGAGGGAACATGTAATAATAGAGGAACACGTAACAATAGATGGAACACGTAATAATAGAGGGAACACGTAATAATAGAGGGAACGCGTAACAATAGACGGAACACGTAACAATAGACGGAACACGTAACAATAGATGGAACACGTAATAATAGAGAACACGTAATAATAGAGGAACACGTAACAATAGAGGGAACGAACAATAGAGGAACGTAACAATAGAGGAACACGAATAACAATAGAGGAACACGTAACAATAGAGGAACACGAATAATAGAGGAACACGTAACAATAGAGGAACGCGAATAATAGAGGAACACGTAATAATAGACGGAACACGAATAATAGAGGAACACGTAATAATAGAGGGAACGTAATAATAGAGGAACACGTAACAATAGAGGAACACGTAATAATAGAGGAACACGAACAATAGAGGAACACGTAATAACAGAGGAACACGAATAATAGAGGAACACGTAACAATAGAGGAACAGAATAATAGAGGAACACGAATAATAGATGGAACACGTAATAATAGATGGAACACGTAACAATAGAGAACACGTAACAATAGAGGAACACGTAATAATAGAGGGAACACGTAATAATAGAGGAACACGTAATAATAGAGGAACACGTAATAATAGAGGAACACGTAACAATAGAGGGAACACGTAACAATAGAGGAACACGTAACAATAGAGGAACACGTAACAATAGATGGAACACGAATAATAGAGGGAACACGAATAATAGAGGAACACGTAACAATAGAGGAACACGTAATAATAGAGGAACACGTAACAATAGATGGAACACGTAACAATAGAGGAACACAGAATAATAGATGGAACACGTAATAATAGAGGAACACGTAATAATAGAGGAACACGAATAACAGAGGGAACACGAACAATAGAGGAACACGAATAATAGAGGAACACGTAACAATAGAGGAACACGTAATAATAGATGGAACACGTAATAATAGATGGAACGTAATAATAGAGGAACACGAATAACAGAACGTAATAATAGAGGAATACGTAATAATAGACGGAACACGTAACAATGGAGGAACACGAATAATAGAGGAACACGAATAATAGACGGAACACGTAACAATAGAGGAACACGTAATAATAGAGGAACACGAATAATAGAGGAACACGAAACAATAGAGGAACACGTAACAATAGAGGAACACGAACAATAGAGGAACACGTAACAATAGATGGAACACGAACAATAGAGGAACACGAATAATAGAGGAACACGTAACAATAGAGAACACGAATAATAGAGGAACACGTAATAATAGACGAACACGTATAATAGAGGAACACGTAACAATAGAGGAACACGTAACAATAGAGGAACACGTAACAATGACGAACACGAATAATAGATGGAACACGTAACAATAGAGGAACACGTAATAATAGAGGGGAACACGTAATAATAGAGGAACACGTAATAATAGAGGGAACACGTAATAATAGACGGAACACGTAACAATAGAGGAACACGTAAATAGACGGAACACGTAATAATAGAGGAAACACGTAATAATAGACGGAACACGAACAATGGAGGGAACACGAACAATAGATGGAACACGTAATAACAGAGGAACACGAATAATAGAGGAACACGTAACAATAGAGGGAACACGAACAATAGAGGAACACGAATAATAGAGGAACACGAATAATAGAGGAACACATAATAATAGAGGAACGCGTGACAATAGAGGAACACGAATAATAGAGGAACACGTAATAATAGACGGAACACGTAACAATAGGGAACACGAATAATAGACGGAACACGTAATAATGGAGGGACATGTAACAATAGATGGAACACGTAATAATAGAGGAACGTAACAATAGACGGAACACGAATAATAGAGGAACACGAACAATGGAGGAACACGTATAATAGACGGAACACGTAACAATAGATGGAACACGTAACAATGGAGGGAACACGTAACAATAGAGGGAACGCGTAACAATAGAGGGAACACGTAATAATAGAGGGAACGCGTAACAATAGACGGAACACGTAATAATGGAGGGAACACGTAACAATAGAGGGAACACTTAACAATAGATGAAACACGAATAATAGACGGAACACGTAACAATAGATGGAACACGTAACAATAGAGGGAACGCGTAACAATAGACGGAACACGTAACAATGGAGGGGACATGTAACAAAAGAGGGAACATGTAACAATAGAGGGAACACGAATAATAGAGGAACACGTAACAATAGAGGAACACGTAACAATAGACGGAACACGTAATAACAGATGAAACACGTAACAATAGACGAACACGTAACAATGGAGGACACGAATAATAGATGGAACACGTAACAACAGAGAACACGTAACAATAGAGGAACACGAATAATAGACGGAACACGAATAATGGAGGAACACGTAATAATAGACGGAACACGAATAATAGATGGAACACGAATAATGGAGGAACACGAATAACAGAGGAACATGTAACAATAGAGGAACACTTAACAATAGAGGAACGTAACAATAGATGGAACACGAATAGATGGAACACGAACAACAGAGGAACACGAATAACAGACGGAACATGTAACAATAGACGGAACACGTAATAATAGAGGAACACGTAATAATAGAGAACAACAATAGACGGAACACGTAATAATAGAGGAACACTAACAATAGAGGATCACGAATAATAGATGGAACACGTAACAATAGATGGAACATGTAACAATAGAGGGAACGCGTAACAATAGAGGGAACACGTAATAATAGAGGGAACGCGTAACAATAGACGGAACACGTAACAATAGATGGAACACGTAATAATAGAGGGAACACGTAACAATAGACATAACACGTAACAATAGAGGGAACACGTAACAATGGAGGGAACACGTAACAATGAGAACACGAATAATGGAGGGAACACGAATAATAGAGGAACACGTATAATAGAGGAACACTTAACAATAGAGGATCATAATAGATGGAACACGAATAATAGATGGAACATGTAACAATAGAGGAACACGAACAATAGAGGAACACGTAATAATAGAGGAACAGAACAATAGACGGAACACGTAATAATGGAGGGAACACGTAACAATAGAGGGAACACTTAACAATAGAGGGATCGCGTAACAATAGATGGAACACGTAACAATAGATGGAACACGTAACAATAGATGGAACATGTAACAATAGAGGGAACGCGTAACAATAGAGGGAACACGTAATAATAGAGGGAACGCGTAACAATAGACGGAACACGTAACAATAGACGGAACACGTAACAATAGACGGAACACGTAATAATAGAGGGAACACGTAATAATAGAGGGAACGCGTAACAATAGACGGAACACGTAACAATAGAGGGAACACTTAACAATAGAGGGATCGCGTAACAATAGATGGAACACGTAACAATAGATGGAACATGTAACAATAGAGGGAACGCGTAACAATAGAGGGAACACGTAATAATAGAGGGAACGCGTAACAATAGACGGAACACGTAACAATAGACGAAACACGTAACAATAGACGGAACACGTAACAATGGAGGGGACATGTAACAATAGATGGAACACGTAACAATAGAGGAAACAATAGACGGAACACGAATAATAGACGGAACACGTAACAATGAGGAGGAACACGTAATAATAGACGGAACACGTAATAATAGATGGAACACGAACAATGGAGGAACACGTAATAATAGAGGAACTAACAATACAGGAACACGGAACAATAGAGGAACACGTAATAATAGACGGAACACGTAATAATAAGGAACGTAATAATAGAGGTAACATGTAACAATAGACGGAACACGTAACAACAGAGGAACACGTAATAATAGACGGAACACGAATAACAGAGGGAACACGTAAATAATAGATGGAACATGTAACAATAGAGAGAACGCGTAACAATAGACGGAACACGAACAACAGACGGAACACGAACAATGGAGGAACACGTAATAATAGACGAACACGTAACAATAGATGGAACACGACAATGGAGGGAACACGTAATAATAGAGGAACGCGTAATAATAGAGGAACACGAATAGAGGAACACGAATAATAGACGGAACACGAATAAAAGGAACGAATAATAGAGGTAACGCGTAACAATAGACGGAACACGAATAACAGAGGAACACGAATAATAGACGAACACGTAATAATAGAGGGAACACGTAACAATAGGGAACACGTAACAATGGAGGGACATGTAACAATAGAGGAACACTTACAAAGGATTAAATAAGTGGAACCCTGTGGAAAAGTCTGGGAACCCAACAATGGGGCCCGGCCTTTGGGCTTTCCGGGCCCTTTTGGCCGTTTGGGCCCTGGCGGCCTTTGGCCGGGTTTGTGGGCCTGGGGGCCTTCCCCGGGCCTTTGGGCCCCTTGGGCCTTTGGGCCGGGCCCGTTCGGGCCCCTTCCCTGGGTCCGTTGGTTCTTTTCCCTGGGCCGTTCTGGGCCTTTGGGCGTGGGCCTTTCCCGGGGCCGCTTGGGCCGTTCGGCCGTTTGGGCCCGGGTTGGGGGCTGTTCTGGCCGGGTTTTCCGGGTTTTGGCGGGTCTTCGGGCCCCCGGGGCCCGTCCCGTGGCCCCGTTCCTGGGTTTCCCTTTGGTCCTCGTGGCCGGTCCCTGGTCCTCGTGGTTTGTGGTCCTCGTGGTCCTTCGTGGCTCGTGGTCCCTGGTCCGGCTCGTTTGGTCCTGGTCTTGGTCCTCTGGTCCTCGTTCCGTGGTTCTCGTGGTCCTCGTGGTCCTGGCCTGGTCCCCGTGGTCCCCTCGTGGTCTCGTGGCCCTCTGGTTCCCCGGCCTCCTGGCCTGGTCTCGGCCGTGGTCCTTTCCCCCCTGGTCTGTGGCCCCTGGCCCCGTGTCTCGTGGTCCTTGGGCCTCGTGGTCCGTGGTCCTCTGGGTCCTGGCCTCGTGGTCCCTGGCCTGTGGCCCCGGTCCTTGGCTCTGGTCTTCCTGGTCCTCGTGGTCCCCGGGCCTCGTGGTTGCCTCGTGGTCCCCGGTCTCTGGTCCTCCTGGTTCTCGTGGTCCCTCCTGGGCCTCGTGGTCTCCCGGCCCTGGGTCCCTTCGTGGTCCTGTGGTCTCGTGGTCCTCTGGTCTCGTGGTCCCCCCCGGGCCCCCCGGTCCCCGTGGTCCTCTGGTCCTCGTGGTCCCTTTCCCTCGTGGTCCTCGTGGCTCGGCTCGTGTCCCTCGTGGTCTCTGTCCCCCGTCCCGGCCTCGGTCCTCGTGGTCCTCGTGGTTCTCCTGGTTCTCGTGGTCCGTTCTCGTGGTCTGTTCCGGGCCCCGCCTCGTGGCCCCCTGGCCCCGTGGTCTCGTGGTCCCTCGGCCCCGTGGTCCCCTGGTCCTCTGGCCTCGTGGTCCTCTGGTCCTCGTGGTCCCTGGGCCTCTGGTCCTCGGGCCTCCTGGTCCTTGGGGGCCCGTGGCCTGGGTCCCCCCCGGGTCCCTTGGTCTCGTGGTCCCCCTGGCCTCCGGGTCTCGTGGCCCCTGGTCGTCCTGTTCCTCCTGGTCCTCGTGGTTCTGTCCTGTGTTCCTGTTTCCCCCTGGTCCCTCTGGTCCTCGTGGTCCTCGTGGTCTCTCGTGGTCCCTCGTGGTCCCTCGTGGCTCGGCCCCGGTCCCTCGTGGTCTCTGTTCCTTGGTCCTCCTGGTCCTCGGGGCCTCTGGTCTCGTGCCTCTGGTCCTCGTGGTCCTCCTGGTCCCCGGTCCCTCCTGGTCTCTGGGTCCCCCCTGGTCCCTCGTGGTCCCTCGTGGTCCCCTGGTTCCCTCCTCTGGTCTCGTGGTCCCTCCTGGTCCCTCGTGGTCTCCTGGTCCCTCCTGGCCGGTCCCTCGGTTCGGTCCCTCTGGTTTCCCGGTCCTCGTGGTCCCTGTGGTCCCTCGTGGTCCTCCTGGTCCTCATGGTCCTCCTGGTCCTCCTGGTCCTCTGGTCCCTCTGGTCCTTGGTCCCTCGTGGTCCTCTGGTCCTCGTGGCCTCCTGGTCCCCCGTGGTCCCTGTGGTCCTCCTGGTTCCGGTCCTCGGGTCCTCGTGGCCCTTTCTCGTGGTCCCTCCTGGTCCCCTGGTCCTCTGGTCCCTCCTGGTCCCTCTGGTCCCCCGTGGTCCTTCGTGGTCCTCGTGGTCCCTCGTGGTCCCTCCGTGGGCCCTCGGTCCCCCGGTCCCTGGTCCCTCGTGGTCCTCGTGGTCCTCTGGTCCCCGTCCTCCTGGTCCCTCTTTGGTCCTCTGGTCCTCCTGGTCCTCGTGGTCCTCTGGTCTCCTGGTCCCCGTGGTCCCCGTGGTCCTCGTGTCTCTGCCCTTCCGGGTCCTGGTCCCTCGTGGTCCCTCTGGTCCTCGTGGTCTCTGGTCCTCGTGGTCCCCCGGTCCTCGGTCTCGGGTCCCTCGTGGTCTCGTGGTTCCTGGTGGTCCTCGTGGTCCCTGGGTCCCGTGGTCTCGGTGGGTCCCTGGTCTCCGTGGTCCCCGTGTCCTGGTCCCCGGCCGGGTCCTCGTGGGCCTCGGCCCCTGGTTTCCGTGGCTGGGCCCCCCCGGGTCCCCTCCCTCTTTCCCTCCTTGCCTCTCGTGGTTCCCCCCCTCCCCCTCCTTTCCCCCCCTCCCCTCCCCCCCTTTTCCCCCCTTTCCCCCTTCCCCTTTCCCCTTCCCCTGTCCCTCTTCCTCCCTTCTCCTTCCCTTCTCTTTCCCCCCTTCCCCCTTTCCCCTTCCTTTTTTCCCCCCTTCCCCTTTCCCCCTCCCTTCTTCCTTCCCCTCCCCCCCCCTTCCCTCCTCCTCCCTTCCCTTTCCTCCCCCCCTTCCCCCCCTCCCTCTTTTCTTTCCCTCCCTTTCTCCTCTTTTCCCCTTTTCCTTTTTCCCTTTCCCCCCCCTTCTTTCCCTTCCCCCCCCTTTCTTTTCCCTCTTCTTCCTCCTTCCTTCCCCCCCCCTTTTCTCTTTCCTTTTCCACAACCAAACTTTTCCCTCCCCCTTTCCCTTTTTCCCTCTCTCAAACCCCTTTCCTTACCAACCTTTCTCTTTCCCCTTTCACAAAAACAACACCCCACCCTTCACACATACCACATCTCACATTTAAAATACCACATCTACACTCCTTCATTTCCTCATATAACACAACCAATAACACAATATACACACACCAACACACACACACCCTAATACCACAAACACACCATAACAACAACACACACACATAAAAATTATAACACATAATATACACAACCCCAATATACAACACACACTAACAAAACAATCCACAAATACAACCCTCACACATATAAATATAAATTAATATACTAATATACACACATATATAAACAAAAATTTAAAATACATCATAAATACTAAAAATATCACACACATATACACACATAATATAATACAAATAACACACCAACAAACAATAATACACACATAATTTTAACACCAATAATAACAAATAAATAAACAATCCATAACATATATATAATAACAATATCATAACATAATTACACACCATAACACAATAAATAACACACAATAATACATATAATAACACACCATACAATTAACACACATACATACAACACAAAAAACAACAAATCCACAAACCATTTACACAAAAATCATAACCTCCTCCAGGCCTTAAACCTAGTCCAAAACGTCCAACATAACACCTGCCCAACCGGGATATCAACTAAATAAAACAATTAGACAATAGGACCGTACAATAAGGAAACTAAATAGGAACCTAAAAATGAACCTAATAATGGACCGTACAAAGGAACCTTAAAAGGGAAAACCCTATAAAACACGAATAAGAACATAATATAAACTACAAAGAATTAACATAGAGGACAAAAAGAACCCAAAAGGGAAAAATAAAAGGCACAACAAAGGACATAAACACGGAACACGATAATAAACACAACAAGAGGACCGTAAAAACCGTAAAAAAACAGTACAGAGGAACCAACATAACAAACGTAACAAACACGTAATATAAGAACACAAAGAGCCATAACCAAAAACAAATAACAATAAAAGCATACATAATGAATTAAAAAGGACACGTAATAATAGAGAAAGAAAAAAGGAAAACATAGGACCAAAGGGCCAAAAAAGGACCTAAAAGGGACTAAAGAACAATATAAAAATACAATAGAGAACAAACCTAGAAACTAAATAGGAAAGTAAATAAAACACAAATAAAACACTAATAAAGGAAGAAAAAAACCAAACATAATAAAACACGTAACATTGGGAATTTAAATAGAGGAAAACGACAAATGGAACCGTAACAATAGAGGATCACGTAACAATAGATGGAACATGTAACAATAGAGGGAACACGTAACAATAGAGGGAACACTTAACAATAGAGGGATCACGTAACAATAGATGGAACATGTAACAATAGAGGGAACACGTAACATAGAGGAACACGTAACAATAGAGGAACACGTATTTCCAATAGAGAACACGTAACAATGAGCCGGAACACGCGTAACAATGGAGGAGCGGCGTAACAATAGGCGAACATGTAATAGAGAACACGTGGCAATGGGGAACGTAACAATAAACGGAACACGTAACAATAGAAGACACTTAACAATAGAGGATCACGTAACAATAGATGGAACATGTAACAATAGAGAACGCGTAACAATAGAGAACACGTAACAATAGGCAGACACGTAACGTGGAGAGCGTAATAAGGCGGAACACGTAACAATAGAGGGAACACGTAATGGGCGGAGCAGCGTAACAATGGAGGAGCGGCGTAACAATGAAGCGGAACCTGCGTAACAATAGAGGAACGCCTTAATAGAGGGATCGGCGTAACAATAGATGGAACGTATGGCCAATGGAGAACGCGTAACAATGGGGGAACGCGTAACAATGAAACGCGAAACAATAGAGAGCATGGTAATAGAGGAACCGCGTAACAATGAGCGGATGCGTAACAATGGGGAACACTTAACAGGGGATCGCGTAACAATAGATGGAACATGTAATAATAGAGGAACACATGTAACAATAGAGAACACGTAATAGAGGAACAGCGTAATAATAGACGGAACACGTAACAATAGACGGAACAACACGTAACAATAGGCCAGATGAAAGTAACAATAGGCAGACGCAACGTAATAATGGAGGAAACACGTAACAATAGGCGGAACACGATGGAACACGAATAATGGAGGGACAACAACAATAGATGGAACCTGAATAACAGATAGAGGAGCAATGGCAATAGAGGCGGAACGTACGTAATGACGGAACACGTAACAATGGAGGAACACGTAACAATAGATGGAACACCATAACAATGGAGGAACCGCGTAACAATAGAGAGCGTAGTATAATAGACGGCAGCGTAACAATAGAAGAACCGTAATAATAGAGAACAGCGTAATAATAGGGAAATACGTGAATAATAGAGGGAACACGTAACAATAATAGAGGGAACATGTAACAATAGGCAGGAACACGTAACAATAGATGGAACACGTAACAATGAGCGGAACAGATGGAATAATGAACAATGGAGGAGGAATAGACGGAACATGTAACAATAGATGGAACACGTAGCCAATAGAGCAGCGTGACTTAATAGATGGAACACGTAACAATAATAGAACCTGCGTAACAATAACAGCGGAGCAGCGTAACAATAGGCGATCAAAGTAACGTAACAGATAGGCGGAACACGTAATAATGGAGGACGTAATAACCGATGAACCGTAACAATAGAAACCGTAACAATAGGCCGGAAATATCCTTGCGTATTACCAAATAGAGGAAATTAGTAATAAATAGACGCGAACACGAATAATGGAGATGGAACCACGTAACAATAGAGGCCAGACCACGTAACGTGATAGGCGGAACAAGTAACAATAGGACATAACACGTAACAATGGAGAGACACGTAACACGTAATAGAGCATAACAGTAACAATAGAGGAACACGTAACAATAGAGGCGTAACAATAGGCCGGAACACGTAACAATAGAGGGAACACGTAACAATAGAGCGAACGTAATGCATAAGTGAAACAACGTAACAATAAATGAATTCGACAACAATAGAGGAACATGTAACACAGAGGAACACGCGTAACAATAGAGGAACTGCACAACAGTAACAATGGACGGAACACGTAATAATGGAGGGAACACGTAATAATAGACGAGAGAGACACGTAACATAGAGGAACACGTAACAATAGAGGAATGAATAAGAGATGACAACAATAATAGATGGAACACGTAATAATAGAAGGAACATGTAACAATAGAGGAACGCGTAACAATAGAGGGAACACGTAATAATAGAGGGAACGCGTAACAATAGACGGAACACGTAACAATAGACGGAACACGTAACAATAGACGGAACACGTAATAATAGAGAACACGTAATAATAGAGGGAACGCGTAACAATAGACGGAACATGTAACAATAGAGGGAACACTTAACAATAGAGGGATCGCGTAACAATAGATGGAACGCGTAACAATAGATGGAACATGTAACAATAGAGGGAACGCGTAACAATAGAGGGAACACGTAATAATAGAGGGAACACGTAACAATAGACGGAACACGTAACAATAGACGAAACACGTAACAATAGACGGAACACGTAACAATGGAGGGGACATGTAACAATAGATGGAACACGTAACAATAGAGGGAACGCGTAACAATAGACGGAACACGTAACAATAGACGGAACACGTAACAATGGAGGGAACACGTAACAATAGACGGAACACGTAACAATAGATGGAACACGTAACAATGGAGGGAACACGTAATAATAGAGGGAACGCGTAACAATACACGGAACACGTAACAATAGACGGAACACGTAATAATAAAGGGAACGCGTAATAATAGAGGTAACGCGTAACAATAGACGGAACACGTAACAATAGAGGGAACACGTAACAATAGACGGAACACGTAACAATAGAGGGAACACGTAACAATAGAGGGGACATGTAACAATAGATGGAACACGTAACAATAGAGGGAACGCGTAACAATAGACGGAACACGTAACAATAGACGGAACACGTAACAATGGAGGGAACACGTAACAATAGACGGAACACGTAACAATAGATGGAACACGTAACAATGGAGGGAACACGTAATAATAGAGGGAACGCGTAACAATACACGGAACACGTAACAATAGAGGGAACACGTAACAATAGACGGAACACGTAATAATAAAGGGAACGCGTAATAATAGAGGTAACGCGTAACAATAGACGGAACACGTAACAATAGAGGGAACACGTAACAATAGACGGAACACGTAACAATAGAGGGAACACGTAACAATGGACGGAACACGTAACAATGGAGGGGACATGTAACAATAGAGGGAACACTTAACAATAGAGGGATCGCGTAACAATAGATGGAACGCGTAACAATAGATGGAACATGTAACAATAGAGGGAACGCGTAACAATAGAGGGAACACGTAATAATAGAGAACAGAATAATAGACGGAACACGTAATACAGACGGAACGGCAGAATAGAGGGAACGCGTAACAATAGACGGAACACGTAACAATAGACGGAACACGTAACAATAGAGGGAACACGTAATAATAGAGGGAACGCGTAACAATAGACGGAACACGTAACAATAGACGGAACGCGTAACAATAGAGGGAACACGTAATAATAGAGGGAACACGTAACAATGGAGGGAACGCGAAACAATAGAGGGAACGCGTAACAATAGAGGGAACACTTAACAATAGAGGGATCGCGTAACAATAGATGGAACATGTAACAATAGAGGGAACACGTAACAATAGAGGGAACACGTAATAATAGAGGGAACGCGTAACAATAGACGGAACACGTAACAATAGACGGAACACGTAATAATAGACGGAACACGTAACAATGGAGGGAACACGTAACCATAGACGGAACACGTAACAATAGATGGAACACGTAACAATGGAGGGAACACGTAACAATAGAGGGAACGCGTAACAATAGAGGGAACATGTAATAGAGGAACGCTAATAATAGACGTAATAATGTAACAATAGACGGAACACGTAACAATAGAGGGAACACGTAATAATAGAGGGAACACGTAACAATAGACGGAACACGTAACAATGGAGGGGACATGTAACAATAGATGGAACACGTAACAATAGAGGGAACGCGTAACAATAGACGGAACACGTAACAATGGAGGGGACATGTAACAAAAGATGGAACGCGTAATAATAGATGGAACGCGTAACAATAGACGGAACACGTAACAATAGAGGGAACGCGTAACAATAGAGGGAACACGTAACAATTGAGGGAACACGTAACAATAGAGGGAACACGTAACAATAGAGGGAACACGTAACAATAGAGGGAACGCGTAACAATAGACGGAACACGAACAATAGACGGAACACGAACAACAGAGGGAACAGGTAACAATAGAGGAACGCCAGAACAATAGAGGGAACACGTAACAATTGAGGGAACACGTAACAATAGAGGGAACACGTAACAATAGAGGGAACACGTAACAATAGAGGGAACGCGTAACAATAGACGGAACACGTAACAATAGAGGGAACGCGTAACAATAGAGGGAACACGTAACAATTGAGGGAACACGTAACAATAGAGGGAACACGTAACAATAGAGGGAACACGTAACAATAGAGGGAACGCGCTTAATAGGCGAACACGGAACACGTAACAATAGACGGAACACGTAACAATAGAGGGAACAGGTAACAATAGAGGGAACAGGTAACAATAGAGGGAACACGTAACAATAGACGGAACACGTAACAATAGACAGAACACGTAACAATAGAGGGAACACATAACAATAGACGGAACACGTAACAATAGACAGAACACATAACAATAGAGGGAACACGTAACAATAGAGGGAACACATAACAATAGACGGAACACGTAACAATAGACAGAACACATAACAATAGAGGGGTCATCCTGCCTCACACGGGGCTCTCTGGTTTTTAGGTGTGGGAAACAACAACGACGGCATCCTGGTGCTGGGAGCCACCAACATCCCCTGGGTGCTCGACGCCGCCATCCGCAGGAGGTCAGAGGTCACTCTAATACTCCTCGTGTTCACCCTGACTAGATGAACAGGTCAGAGGTCACTCTAATACTCCTCGTGTTCACCCTGACTAGATGAACAGGTCAGAGGTCACTCTAATACTCCTCGTGTTCACCCTGACTAGATGAACAGGTCAGAGGTCACTCTAATACTCCTCGTGTTCACCCTGACTAGATGAACAGGTCAGAGGTCACTCTAATACTCCTCGTGTTCACCCTGACTAGATGAACAGGTCAGAGGTCACTCTAATACTCCTCGTGTTCACCCTGACTAGATGAACAGGAGGTCAGAGGTCACTCTAATTCTCTCCATGAGGAGAGCTTGTGACATTAGCTTCACCGCTAACGGCGCTCACATTGAGGCTCTACGCTCTAACAAATATTCTTCTGTGAATGTAAATAAAAGCGTTCTCGTGATGTAGATTTCAACCAACCGAGCATGCAGGTGGTCATCCACTGGGGAAGCCTCTGATTTGATATGAACGCAGCCTTCAGTGTGGCACTGGGTCGATGAAGGCCTGACCGGTGTGCCCCGCCCCCCTCAGGTTTGAGAAGCGTATCTACATCCCTCTGCCGGAGGAGCCGGCCCGCTGCCAGATGCTCCGCCTCCACCTCGGCAACACGCCGCACAGCCTGAGCAACGCCGACCTGCGGCAGCTCGCCCACAAGACGCGCGGATACTCCGGCGCTGACATCAGCGTCATCGTGCGGGACGCCCTGATGCAGCCGGTCAGGAAGGTCCAGTCTGCCACCCACTTCAAGAAGGTGAGCGCACCAGAACCCCAAGAATCTGACCCGTATTGACCCGTATTGACCCTTATTGACTCTAATTGACCCGGATTGACCCTTATTGACCCGTATTGACCCTTATTGACCCTTATTGACCCGTATTGACCCTAATTGACTCTTATTGACCCTTATTGACCCTAATTGACTCTAATTGACCCGTATTGACCCTAATTGACTCTTATTGACCATTATTGACTCTTATTGACCCTCATTGAACCCTATTGACTCTTATTGACCATTATTGACCCTTATTGACTCTTATTGACCCTCATTGAGCCTTATTTCCTCCTCGTTCTTGCTCCCTCAGGTTCCCGGTCCCTCTCGGAGCAACAGCCAGGTGATGGTGGACGACCTCTTGACCCCGTGTTCCCCCGGTGACCCCGCCGCCATCGAGCTGACATGGATGGACGTGCCTAGTGATAAGCTGCTGGAGCCCATCGTGTGCATGGTGAGACACACACACACACACACACACAGGACTGACGACGCAGTGCTGGGTCTAGTCGTTTCAAACAAAGTGATGAAGAGTCCCCACTCTGAAGAGGACGAAGAGTGTTTCCTGCACGGCTCTGCTTACAGGAGGACGTGACGTCTGAGTCAGTTTTATTCAGCCCATGTTACCGGGATGGGGAGTGGAGGTGCTTCTCCCCTCAGTCACTGTGTGTAGACGACGGTCCTCACCTGTACGTCTGACATGCTAACATGCTAACCTCTGCCGCCTGCAGTCGGACATGCTGCGCTCGCTGTCCACCACCCGGCCCACGGTCAACACCGAGGACCTGCTGAAGGTCAAGAAGTTCACGGATGACTTTGGAATGGAGGGCTGAGGGACCGCTGCACCTCCCCCGCTCCACGAGGAGGCGCAACCTGCCCCCAACGAAGCTCATAACACCCCCACACGCCCCTCCCTCCACCTCGATGCTCAGCCGAGCGCTTGGTTCTCTGCCTCCTCACGGATTTCAAAATAAAGGCCCGGTCCGTTTGACTCATCCAGGCCGCAGATTTTTTTTTAATCCTTGGAGGGAGTTGACCTTTTGAATCTGAACGTGTGTTCTCGTGACTGAAGGACAGAACCGGACCTCATATTTATTTCCCCGTGTGCACTTTGCTCACAACGAAGGACGCCAACGTGTGAAGAAAGAGAAAAAGAAGAAGAGTTCTCCACCTAAAGTGTTTTTATTGATGTTTGTCTGTCACTTGAAGACTTGAGTGACTCGGCGCCGCCCGCCGCCCCCCCCCCACAGCGCTCCGCCTCGTCTCTACAGTGCAGGAGGAGCGATGCGTTCAGGGCCACGCGTCACACGTCCGCCATCCAAAAACTATTTAGAAGCTCAGATGTAAAACCTCTCGTGGTTTTTTTAAAACATTCATTGAGCAGCTACTCTGGAGCTTTATGTCCCGTGATCTTCCTCATCCCCGGTGACTTGACGTTAACGGTGGATAAACGTTGTGCGTCTGTGCCGAGGCGTTTCCATTTCATCACGTCTTCCTGCCGTGACGGAGCTCTATTCATACAACTTGACTGGCTGCAGAGATCGTTTGTTTACACTTGAAGTATTTATTCTTTTGGGATGCAAAATGCACACAGAGTTCTGCTCTGAGGCCACCATCATGTTTCATGAATGCTTTCCTTCTAAATAAATCGTATTTATCCCGTTAGCTAAGGACAGCTCGCCCCGTTCGGGAGGTTAAAATCACCGTTTGACCCCTGTAACCGTCACAATGTAACCTGCATTAATAAAACCAGACATTTCAAATCGAAAGAAAGGTCGTTTTTGGTTGTAATGTTTATTATGTTCATCGGCTGAAGGTTTAAACATCTTCAGCGTCAGTAAACCTGAGTCACTCCCGTTGTAACTTTACACTCACGTTAGTTTACAGTACCTCGTAGACGCTGAAGCTCTCCAAGGAATACTTTGAGAAAAATGCTTATTCACTTTTTCTGCGTAGTTATAAAACATAAAACTCGTCTGAAAAGAGCTTCAGCTAACGCTACTCATGTAGCGCCAACGGGGTTTCCACATCCTGGAAAATGAGAGGACAAGTAAAACATCTTGGACTATCTTGTGTTTTTCTGAACTATTACATCAACATTCTCCTATTTCCCTTTAGCAAAGGATTACATTCAAGCTAACTATCAGAGCTCCCACAACAGCTAACGTTGCTACGGGCTAAGTTGTGTTCAGGGTCATGTCGCCATTCTACTGGGAGTTACGCGGCTGAGCATTTTGGTTAAGTCGTGTAAACTCTGAACAACAATCCACCACCGTAGATAGCTATGCTAATGCTAACGTGACATTAGCATATTTGGTTCACTTCTTAAACGTTGAAGTGCCTGCTAACTTGAGACTCAACGTTAGCTAGGAGCGTTGGTCTCCAAAGTGTGGAGAGATTTGGAAAATAACAATTAATGGGTAAAAATTGAAAGAGACCAAACACCGGCTAACGGTACTTTTTCACATTGCTAGCATCGTCTCTTCAAACCAGTGGCGGTGCGTCCATAGGGGGCGCTAGGGCGCCGCCCCTCTTAAAATTTTGAGATGAAAAAAAAAAAAAAAAATTTGAATATATCCTGTCAAAAAACATTATATACCAAATCATTTAAATAGCACATAAACCGTGTTGATGCGCTAAATGTGTGTGGGAGACAGTCAGCCTGTCAACAACCACTTAAGTTAAATGTGACAGAAATAATATATCGCCACTCATCACTGAGAGAAGCCCCTCCCCATTTTCGGGGCGCCAGCCCAACGTGTGTGTGCGGCAGCGAGCAAACATTTCACGGTCGTTTCGGCAAGGACGGCTTCTCATTGGCGGATGAAACGTGAATCTTGGGGCGCAAAAATGTGCGCTCTGGCCAATGATATCGTTTTATTATTTCACGTGACTGGAGTATTCGGCAGATCAGAGACGGATCGTTCCCTCAGCCAGAGAGCTCCACGGAGCTACGCGAGCAGGTAGCTAACGGAGCTGTTAGCTGGAGCTCAGTGAGTAATGCTGTTTAGTTTCTCCTGTCTGTTGTTCCAAAGGGACTGAAACTCTCTGGACTACAACGGGGTGAGGGGTCTAAAGAGCTGCAGACAAGTGGAAAGCACAAATCTTAACGCAGTTATCTCGCTAAGAGCATGGAGCTAACTCGCTAACAGCATGAAGCTAACAGCATGAAGCTAACCCTGTTTGCAGAGCAGCAGAAGGAGACCGAACTGGCATCGAAACACAACGAAGAAGTTCTGAAAAACAGACACATTCCCTCCAGAATAATGAAACAGGCTGGTTACAGACATGATGACTTTAACCAGAGAGTTATTGAGACGTTTGCCCACTTTAAAGAGAGGAGCTACTTGTCTTTACAGTAGTGGGTCTACTCTGTCACCCAATGTAACATGTGATCTCTTTCTGACTCTATTCTGCTCTGAACCTCTTTCATGTGAGGGTGAAACTCTTTTATTCTGTAAACCTCTGAAACCCAACCCAATGTTCCTTAAAGTTGCTCTGAACCTCTCATGCCCAAAGTTACAGTGTGTTGATAGTTGTTGTTGGACCGTGTTGAGCACGCTGTGTTCTTGAAATAAAGCTTTGTTTTTTACAATATTCTACTCAAAACCTCTTTTCTTCTCATTGTTGAGTGATATTTAAACCGCGTCGCCCAACTGCGCACCCCCCCCTCCCAAAAAAAAATTCACCAGCCGCCACTGCTTCAAACACAATACTCCATTGTTCAGGTGAAACGGACCACGGCGTGACGTGAGTCGCCCGTGTAGCGGCGGCTCAGTGGAGGTGAAGCGTCTCCTCAGACTGACGCATGAGTCAGTTAATACCCGCACACTCACTTTAGAACATTTAGGTATTAGCATCTAGTCTCTGCTCCTGGTGTTCAGGCTCATGCGTCGCGGTCTGTAGTACCAGCGACATGTCACGGAGAACCATAGAAACAACGTGGGAACCAGCAGCTTCTCATGCAACTCTTTTTTTTAATTCAATAAAAAGCGAATAAACATTTCTGGAAAACAAGTCAGACTTTTCCTCTACGGACTACCTCGGCCAGCAGGTTGAGGTCGCCTCAAGGACACTTGGGACACACTCAAACCTCAACAAGGCGGCCTCAGAGGCAGGAGCGACTGAGTCACGCGGGCCGATGGGGCCGTGTGCAGAGACCACCAAGTCCATCCGCTTCCTGCCCGTCGTGGTTTTGATGCTGGGAATAGAAGAGACGTCTCAAACATGACAAACACTCACAAAGGGACCAACAGCTCGTCGTGGTCGTCAGGGCAACGTCGTCCTCGTCTCGAAATTCAGAAATCCATCAACCGTCATGAACCACTGGCTCTGCGTCTCATCGGAGTCCTCCTGGCCCTCGCGAGCGGAGCCAAAATGTCCGTCCCCGAGAACGGCGTCTCGTCACACTTTGATCCTCTTGGGCTGGCCGTCCGCCGACGGGCCGGCGCGCTTGTTGCGGTGGTGGGGGAAGGTCGGCATCAGGTCGGGTTCACAGGCTGGAAGAGAAGCAGGCGGTCAAGACCAGAGACCCGAAGGACACCAGAGGACAGGAAGGAGTCATAGAGGACAGGAGTCACACAGGAAGGAGTCACAAGGGAAGGAGTCAGAGGACAGGAAGGAGTCACAAGGGAAGGAGTCATAGAGGACAGGAAGGAGTCACAAGGGAAGGAGTCAGAGGACAGGAAGGAGTCACAAGGGAAGGAGTCATAGAGGACAGGAGTCACAGAGGACAGGAAGGAGTCACAAGGGAAGGAGTCAGAGGACAGGAAGGAGTCACAAGGGAAGGAGTCATAGAGGACAGGAGTCACAGAGGAGTCACAAGGGAAGGAGTCAGAGGACAGGAAGGAGTCACAAGGGAAGGAGTCATAGAGGACAGGAAGGAGTCACAGAGGACAGGAAGGAGTCACAAGGGAAGGAGTCAAAGAGGACAGGAAGGAGTCACACAGGAAGGAGTCACAGAGGACAGGAAGGAGTCACAGAGGAAGTAGTCAGAGGACAGGAAGGAGTCACAGAGGACAGGAAGGAGTCACAGAGGAAGTAGTCAGAGGACAGGAAGGAGTCACAGAGGAAGTAGTCAGAGGACAGGAAGGAGTCACAGAGGAAGTAGTCAGAGGACAGGAAGGAGTCAGAGGAAGGAGTCACAGAGGACAGGAAGGAGTCACAGAGGAAGTAGTCAGAGGACAGGAAGGAGTCACCGCTGGTGAATACTCACGGAGAGGTTTCTCTTTGAAGTAGGAATTCTCCAAAGAATCTTTGGCAGTCGCTCTGGATGAGGAACAGAGACGGAGCGTTGAGTCAATGTGTCCCATGAAGGGTTAAATCCAGCTGGAGTCATCACGCCTTCATGTGTGTGTGTGTGTGTGTGTGTGTGTGTGTACCTGCGCTGGGGGTTGTACATGAAGAGCTGGTTGAGCAGCCGGTGTCCGGCCTCAGAGAGCCAGGTGAACTTGTTCTTCAGGTTGTTGTACGGCTGCTTCCTCAGACTGTACTGACTGATGAGGGGCAGCTGGGAGAAACCCTACACACACACACACACACACACACACACACACACACACACACACACACACACACACACACACACACACACACACACACACACACACACACACACACACACACACACACACACACACACACACACACACACACACACACACACACACACACACACACACACACACACACACACACACACACACACACACACACACACACACACCTTCCTTGAGCACAGACCGGTTCACTGTGACCACTCGGGGGGGGGGGGGGTCCTCACCGGCCAGATGTTCTCGTTGGGCGTCCCCAGCAGCTGCACGATCAGGTCCAGCTGCTGCAGCTCAGAGGCTCCGGGCAGCAGAGGCTTGTGGGCCAGCAGCTCGGCCAGGATGCAGCCCACCGCCCTGAGGGGGGAGGGGCATCAACGCCTGCTGCATGGTCTACTCCACAATGACATCGTGAACCACACGATGACATCGTGAACCACACGATGACATCACGGACCACACGATGACATCACGGACCACACGATGACATCGCGAACCACACGATGACATCACGGACCACACGATGACATCGCGAACCACACGATGACATCACAGACCACACAATGACATCGTGAACCACACGATGACATCGCGAACCACACGATGACATCACGGACCACACGATGACATCACGGACCACACGATGACATCGCGGACCACACGATGACATCACGGACCACACAATGACATCGTGAACCACACGATGACATCAGGGACCACACGATGTCATCAGGGACCACACAATGTCATCAGGGACCACACGATGACATCACGAACCACACGATGACATCAGGGACCACACGATGACATCAGGGACCACACGATGACATCGCGAACCACACGATGACATCAGGGACCACACGATGACATCAGGGACCACACGATGTCATCAGGGACCACACGATGTCATCAGGGACCACACGATGACATCGCGAACCACACGATGACATCAGGGACCACACGATGTCATCGCGAACCACACGATGACATCAGGGACCACACGATGACATCGTGAACCACACAATGACATCGTGAACCACACGATGACGTCATACTGTATAGAAGAAGACTTGAGACTAGAGACTGAGACATAAACTCATGTTTACTGAGGGAATACATCAAGAGAAGTAGAGTCACTATATAGACTTCTATACAACCAGAGGAGCCCCCTGGTGGTCAGGAGAGAGAATGCAGCTTTAACACATGAAGCATAGACTTCTATACAACCAGAGGAGCCCCCTGGTGGTCAGGAGAGAGAATGCAGCTTTAACACATGAAGCATAGACTTCTATACAACCAGAGGAGCCCCCTGGTGGTCAGGAGAGAGAATTCCTGCTTCACTTTTCAGGACCAGAAGTTGCTGCCCAGACGGGCATAACAATTGTCGTGGATTAAGAGTGATTAAGTTGAGAGTGTGTGAGTGTGTGTGTGTGTGTGTGTGTGTATTAGTGTGTGAGTGTGTGTCTCACCACATGTCCAGAGCTGTAGTCTGGCTCTTGGTCCCTAGGAGGAGCTCTGGAGCTCTGTACCTGCAGACAGAGGAAGGGGGGGGGCATGATGAGCCCACTACCGTGACACTCGAGTCCTGGCCTGCCCCCGGTGTCGCGGCAGTTCAGGACCAGGAGGCGGCGCCTGCAGTGCTGACCGCAGGAGGCTGGAGAACTCACCACAGGGTGACCACTCTGGGCGTCATGGGCTGCTGGGGGATGCCGTACATGCGGGCCAAGCCAAAGTCAGCTGCACCAACAACAACAACAACAAACATCACGGAATGCACAATAGAGAATACATCACTAGTTATACGTTGTTTTCTTTGTTTCTTTGTCTCTTTGTTGTTGTTTATCCTGTTTTACACTCACTGCTCGAAAGATGTATTTCACTCAAATGAGCATCTCCAAATCTGCACATTGTCTTGATGCCTTCTTTCAATAACAAAAGAAAATACAAACACTCGTAATCATGATGAGTCATGATTACTAGTGTTCAAAAGTTTGGGGTCACGTAGAAATGTCCTCATTTTTCAAAGTAAAAGCATTGTTTTTATCAATGAAGATAACATTAAATGACTCATAACTCTCCATAGTTAATGTGTACATGACTATTCTCTGGTGTTAATGAAGTCTCTACAGAGGTGTGTAGAGGCCCATCTCCAGTGTTCTAGTGGTACATTGTGTTATCGCCTGAGAAGACTAGCAGAGGGGTAGAAACCCCTTCAAGCCCTTTTCATGTGAGCGCAGCTAAAAACAATTATGCTGGAGAGAGAAGCTATAAAAAACTGGCCTTCCTTTGAGCCACAAGAAGAACTACATTCATATTTACTATAAAAATCTTTATTTATAACCTTATCAACGTCTTGACTAGATTTCATATTTATTTTAATATTCATTTGATAAATTAAAGTGAGAGTTTAATGGAGAACACCAAACTGTGTGGTGACGTCAGAGGTCGTGTGTGTCACAGTCTACAGTCAACACTGGAATAAGTGACTCCGTCCCCACTGGAGAGAACACTGGCATCCTCATGTATGTGTTGTTGTTGTTGTTGTTCCTTTCCATATGGACCCAGGTAGAGACGCATTACCGTCACTCCGTCCACGTCACAGGACACGTGACCCGAGTGCTTCATAAAAACACTTTTAGCTTTAGATTCATTTTTATGTCAAACGTCAATTTATTTGTGATCTTTTAAACTCAACAAAATGTTAAACTAATGTCAACACGAAGTGAACTTCAGGTTAGAGTTATCAAAGAAGAACAACTGAAACCATTAAAATATAGAAGACATGAAACTACTACGGGTCACACAAGGCAAAAGAAAAGTTTATAACTGTAGAGAGAGAGGGGGAGAGAGAGGGAGGGAGGGAGAGAGAGAGAGGGGTCTCCTGCAGGTTTAAGGTCCCTGAGGGTCCAGGAGGTTCTGGTGGTGACTCACCGATCTTCACGCAGCCTTTATCCGTCATCAGCAGATTAGAAACCTTCAGGTCCCTGCGAGAGAGAGAGAGAGAGAGAGAAGGATGAAGGCCCAGAGGAGGCCAGGCTCCTCCCCCAGAGGGCCCAGGCGGTGTCTACCTGTGGATGATGAAGTTGTGGTGGAGGTACTCGAGGCCTCGCAGCAGCTGGAGGACGATGCACTTCACCTGGAGGGAAGGACACGTCTTCATGAGCTCCACGCATGAGGCCCGATGAATGTGTTCTAAAGATGATGATGATGATGGCCGCGTGGAGCCTTCCTCTGACCCACCTGCGCCTCGGAGAACGGCGTCTGCATGTTCTCCAGCAGGCTGGCCAGGTCCTGCTCACAGTAGCTCATCACCAGAAACAGACTGAGGAGGAGACACGGCACAGCGATGCGTTCAGGGACTGCGGGACATCTCGCTCGTTGGCCCGTGGCTCCGCCCATGTTGCTCTACCTCTCCAGGTGGCTGCCCACCACCACCTCCTTCAGCTCCACGATGTTGGGGTGCCGGAGCCTCAGCAGCAGGTTGATCTCCCTCAGGCTGCTGATGGGGATCCCTGAGAGGAGGAATGACCTTTGACCTCAGCGCCTCCAGGGAGAGGACACGCTGACTCACGTCTGTCTCCTCGTCCATCAGGACACGCTGACTCACGTCTGTCTCCTCGTCCATCAGGACACGCTGACTCACGTCTGTCAGGACACGCTGACTCACGTCCGTCTCCTCGTCCATCAGGACACGCTGACTCACGTCCGTCTCCTCGTCCATCAGGACACGCTGACTCACGTCCGTCTCCTCGTCCATCAGGACACGCTGACTCACGTCTCCACGTCCATCAGGACACGCTGACTCACGTCCGTCTCCACGTCCATCAGGACACGCTGACTCACGTCTGTCTCCTCGTCCATCAGGACACGCTGACGCACGCCCGTCTCTCGCCCATCAGGACACGCTGACTCACGTCCATCAGGACACGCTGACTCACGTCCGTCTCCACGTCCATCAGGACACGCTGACTCACGTCCGTCTCCTCGTCCATCAGGACACGCTGACTCACGCCCGTCTCTCGCCCATCAGGACACGCTGACTCACGTCCGTCTCCTCGTCCATCAGGACACGCTGACTCACGTCCGTCTCCTCGTCCATCAGGACACGCTGACTCACGTCCGTCTCCTCGTCCATCAGGACACGCTGACTCACGTCCGTCTCCTCGTCCATCAGGACACGCTGACTCACGTCCGTCTCCTCGTCCATCAGGACACGCTGACTCACGTCTGTCTCCCGTCCATCAGGACACGCTGACTCACGTCCGTCTCCTCGTCCATCAGGACACGCTGACTCACGTCCGTCTCCTCGTCCATCAGGACACGCTGACTCACGTCCGTCTCCTCGTCCATCAGGACACGCTGACTCACGTCCGTCTCCTCGTCCATCAGGACACGCTGACTCACGTCCGTCTCCACGTCCATCAGGACACGCTGACTCACGCCCGTCTCCTCGCCCATCAGGACACGCTGACTCACGTCTGTCTCCTCGCCCATCAGGACACGCTGACACACGTCCGCCTCCTCGCCCATCAGGACCCGCTGACTCACGTCCGACTCCTCGCCCATCAGGACACGCTGACTCACGCCCGTCTCCACGTCCATCAGGACACGCTGACTCACGTCCGTCTCCTCGTCCATCAGGACACGCTGACTCACGTCTGTCTCCACGTCCATCAGGACACGCTGACTCACGTCCATCAGGACACGCTGACTCACGTCCGTCTCCACGTCCATCAGGACACGCTGACTCACGTCCGTCTCCTCGTCCATCAGGACACGCTGACTCACGTCCGTCTCCTCGTCCATCAGGACACGCTGACTCACGCCCGTCTCCTCGTCCATCAGGACACGCTGACTCACGTCCGTCTCCCGCCCATCAGGACACGCTGACTCACGTCCGTCTCCTCGCCCATCATGACATGCTGACTCACGTCTGTTTCCTCGTCCATCAGGACACGCTGACTCACGTCGTCTCCTCGCCCATCAGGACACGCTGACTCACGTCTGTCTCCTCGTCCATCAGGACACGCTGACTCACGTCCGTCTCCTCGTCCATCAGGACACGCTGACTCACGTCCGTCTCCTCGTCCATCAGGACACGCTGACTCACGTCCGTCTCCTCGTCCATCAGGACACGCTGACTCACGTCCGTCTCCTCGTCCATCAGGACACGCTGACTCACGTCCGTCTCCTCGTCCATCAGGACACGCTGACTCACGTCTGTCTCCTCGTCCATCAGGACACGCTGACTCACGTCTGTCTCCTCGTCCATCAGGACACGCTGACTCACGTCCGTCTCCTCGTCCATCAGGACACGCTGACTCACGTCTGTCTCCTCGTCCATCAGGACACGCTGACTCACGTCTGTCTCCTCGTCCATCAGGACACGCTGACTCACGTCTGTCTCCTCGTCCATCAGGACACGCTGACTCACGCCTGTCTCCTCGTCCATCAGGACACGCTGACTCACGTCTGTCTCCTCGTCCATCAGGACACGCTGACTCACGTCTGTCTCCTCGTCCATCAGGACACGCTGACTCACGTCCGTCTCCTCGTCCATCAGGACACGCTGACTCACGTCCGTCTCCTCGTCCATCAGGACACGCTGACTCACGTCTGTCTCCTCGTCCATCAGGACACGCTGACTCACGTCCGTCTCCTCGTCCATCAGGACACGCTGACTCACGTCTGTCTCCTCGTCCATCAGGACACGCTGACTCACGTCCGTCTCCTCGTCCATCAGGACACGCTGACTCACGTCCGTCTCCTCGTCCATCAGGACACGCTGACTCACGCCTGTCTCCTCGGCCAGCAGGACACACTGACTCACGACTGTCTCCTCGACCATCAGGACACGCTGACTCACGTCGTCTCCTCGCCCATCAGGACACGCTGACTCACGCCTGTCTCCTCGTCCATCAGGACACGCTGACTCACGCCGTCTCCTCGTCCATCAGGACACGCTGACTCACGCCTGTCTCCTCGCCCATCAGGACACGCTGACTCACGTCTGTCTCCTCGCCCATCAGGACACGCTGACTCACGTCTGTCTCCTCGTCCATCAGGACACGCTGACTCACGTCTGTCTCCTCGTCCATCAGGACACGCTGACTCACGTCTGTCTCCTCGCCCATCAGGACACGCTGACTCACGTCCGTCTCCTCGTCCATCAGGACACGCTGCCTCACGTCCGTCTCCTCGTCCATCAGGACACGCTGACTCACGTCCGTCTCCTCGTCCATCAGGACACGCTGACTCACGTCCGTCTCCTCGTCCATCAGGACACGCTGACTCACGTCCGTCTCCTCGTCCATCAGGACACGCTGACTCACGTCCGTCTCCTCGTCCATCAGGACACGCTGACTCACGTCTGTCTCCTCGTCCATCAGGACACGCTGACTCACGTCTGTCTCCTCGTCCATCAGGACACGCTGACTCACGTCCGTCTCCTCGTCCATCAGGACACGCTGACTCACGTCCGTCTCCTCGTCCATCAGGACACGCTGACTCACGTCCGTCTCCTCGTCCATCAGGACACGCTGACTCACGTCCGTCTCCTCGTCCATCAGGACACGCTGACTCACGTCTGTCTCCTCGTCCATCAGGACACGCTGACTCACGTCCGTCTCCTCGTCCATCAGGACACGCTGACTCACGTCCGTCTCCTCGTCCATCAGGACACGCTGACTCACGTCTGTCTCCTCGCCCATCAGGACACGCTGACTCACGTCTGTCTCCTCGTCCATCAGGACACGCTGACTCACGTCTGTCTCCTCGTCCATCAGGACACGCTGACTCACGTCTGTCTCCTCGTCCATCAGGACACGCTGACTCACGTCTGTCTCCTCGCCCATCAGGACACGCTGACTCACGTCTGTCTCCTCGCCCATCAGGACACGCTGACTCACGTCTGTCTCCTCGTCCATCAGGACACGCTGACTCACGTCTGTCTCCTCGTCCATCAGGACACGCTGACTCACGTCTGTCTCCTCGTCCATCAGGACACGCTGACTCACGCCTGTCTCCTCGTCCATCAGGACACGCTGACTCACGTCTGTCTCCACGTCCATCAGGACACGCTGACTCACGTCCGTCTCCTCGTCCATCAGGACACGCTGACTCACGTCTGTCTCCTCGTCCATCAGGACACGCTGACTCACGTCTGTCTCCACGTCCATCAGGACACGCTGACTCACGTCTGTCTCCTCGTCCATCAGGACACGCTGACTCACGTCTGTCTCCTCGTCCATCAGGACACGCTGACTCACGTCTGTCTCCTCGTCCATCAGGACACGCTGACTCACGTCTGTCTCCTCGTCCATCAGGACACGCTGACTCACGTCTGTCTCCTCGTCCATCAGGACACGCTGACTCACGTCTGTCTCCTCGTCCATCAGGACACGCTGACTCACGTCTGTCTCCACGTCCATCAGGACACGCTGACTCACGTCTGTCTCCTCGTCCATCAGGACATGCTGACTCACGTCTGTCTCCTCGTCCATCAGGACATGCTGACTCACGTCTGTCTCCTCGTCCATCAGGACACGCTGACTCACGTCTGTCTCCACGTCCATCAGGACACGCTGACTCACGTCTGTCTCCTCGTCCATCAGGACACGCTGACTCACGTCTGTCTCCTCGTCCATCAGGACACGACTCACGTCTGTCTCCTCGTCCATCAGGACATGCTGACTCACATCTGTCTCCTCGTCCATCAGGACATGCTGACTCACCATCTTTCTCCTCGTCCATCAGGACACGACTCACGTCTGTCTCCTTGTCCATCCCAACATGCTGACTCACCGTCTTTCTCCTTGTCCATCCGGACCTTCTTCAGCGCCACGATCTCGTCCGACTTGGTGTCGCGGGCTCGGTCTGCATCGGGGACAGGAAGTAGTTTATGTGCCGCGCTCAGAGGAGGCCGGTGGTCGTCGTGTCTCTATTGGCCTTACACACGATGCCGTAGGTGCCTTCTCCGATGCGGTTGAACTTCTCAAACTCTCTGACACTTCTGCAGCTCCCGAACTACAAACAAACAAACAAACAAACGAGTGAAAAGATGGAGGCGACCCAGAGGCTGTAGACTTTTTGCATCAAGCCAACGACACGAATGACAGGAGGAGCTTGGAAGATGCTCGTGTTTTAGGACTCGACCAAGGACTCCACCGAGGACTCCACAAAGGAATCCACTAAGGACTCCACCGAGGACTCAGTGGTGAACACTGAAGCCCACCAGGAGCCCTGAGCCTCTGCAAAGCAGATCAAGGATCTGGGGCGGCTCGTGATTACTTCTACGGCGAGGTTCTCATGCTGAAACAAAAGGCGAGGAAGAGAGGAAGAGGGTTCACCAGGACCCACTGGTGACGCAGAGAGCCGGTGCTCTAATGCGTGTCGGTGGAAGCCGGTAAGCAGATTGTCTGCAGCGGAGGACCTGAACTCGACCCCGAGACCGATCACTGTGATTAGCTCAGGGAGCTCATTACACCACGTGACCACAGCTCCTGCCGAGGGAGAGGAGGCCCGGCTGCCTTCACCTCACGCATGAAGCATGAAGCCGGCATCACGGCCCCATCGCGGGCCGCTTGAAGCCCAGAGATGCGACACCTTCCCAGTAGCAGATGGTTTGTTTACTATTAGCATTAGCATTCGCTTTAGCTTCACACCGTTTCATATCGAGGGCAGACATGTACCCGGTGAGGCGTTCATGGTCCATGTGTCAAATCCACGCCGAGCTGCTCCCTCGGCCATGAAGAGCGTTCACTTGAGGTCGCGGAGTTGCGTCGCTGCTGATAACCAGGACACATCGAACCAGAAGAGTCTCTTACCCGATCACTTTGAGGCACTGTGAATGTTTGATTGTTCTTGATCGACTTCAGCCGTATGGGCTCCGGCTCGTCATCTCCTCCGGGGTCCATTGTTCCGCTTGCGGTGGCTGTTCCCCCCTCAGAGGACTCGGGTATCTCCGGACGGCCGCCGCTCGCTTCAGGACGCGGGCGCCGCCATTGTTCTGCTGTCGGCCACCGGTTGGACAACCAAGAGCTTTCCCGGAGTTTGAACCGTCAGGGTCTGACGTCACTGGGGGGGCATTCGAGTCCTTCTGGGATTTAAACATAAAAGTAGTTAAAGGGTACAAATTTAGTGCAAAGTATTTTAATCTTACATTGTGTAATAGTATTACAAATATTTTAAAATATTAAAAACATACCGGTTACAAATGGGCTATTACAACTTAATGTGCGCTTCTGTTTTTTGTGAGTTGTTCCTGATCTGATGTGAGGTCAAAGGTCAGGGATGTCTCTGTGTACATATTGTAAAGCCCTCTGAGGGGAGTTTGTAATATTGGTCGATGCAAAATCAATTTCGTATCATTTGATTAGCCTGTGAATTGCTAATGCATACACATTACACATAGCTTGGGCTCATGCTAATCACTAGCATACACATAGCTTGGATGCAAGCTAATACAGGGCTCTCAAGTGTCACGCATTGAGCGTGACAGTCACGCATTTCGGTCTTAAGTCACGCACTCCCGCCACACATCGTATTTCTCACGCTGAAAAACTCTCGGCTATTTAATGTTTTAACATGCAGCGCGCAAACATGAGCCGCGCTGCCCTCACCGTGGAGGAATCAAGCGCTCCCCTGGAGGTCTGCTGTGAGGCGCCACTTATCAGCCAATCAGAAAAAATAAATGGGCTACACAGTAGCCAATCAGAAAAAAAATCGTATCTGTTGTATCTGGGTAAGATTTCATCCAGCAACCAATGAAAAGAAAGCATCCTGGGGGGGGGGGGGGGGGGGTGCTGACGGAAATGTCACTCTTACCTGTCTTCAAAACTTGAGAGCCCTGCTAATAGCTAGCATACACATAGCTTGGACGAATGCTAATGCTAGCATACACATAGCTCGGGCCAATGCAAGCGTCTGCATGTAAACTCAAGTTCACAAAAGGTTTCTTAAAAGTTTTAGACTGAAACCATAATAATGGGAAATATGAAATGGCGATTATCATGTCAGCTGTTTGAAATATGAATGTTTGCCACAATCGGTCAAAGTGTCAGCGTGACAGAGCAGCAGTGAGCGATGACATCACGGCCGTCACAGGATGTCTGTGCTCTTGCTTTCCTTTTCATCACGTTCATTTAAAGAAAGCCTTTTGGTGTAAGTCCAGAGTTCTGATCTCCTACCGATGTGCCGTGCCGGGTCACTCTCGGCCCACCGGGCTCCTGCCCACCGCGAAGGGCGTGGAGGACGGCCGCCGCTCCTTGGCGGTGTTGGCGATGGTCACGGTGGGCGGCGAGGCGTAGAGGTCCTCTTGCGACGGCGCCGTGACGATGATGGCCGGTGGGCGCGGAGACGGGTCCGGTGGGTCGGCCTCGGCGCCGGACTTTGACGGGGGGGGGGCTCGCTGCAACTGAGAGGGGCATCAAAGGCGAGCACCAGACATACGACCTCTTGACCTCCACGCCCTCCGGCCGACACCTGGACTCAGTGACACAAGAGGCCATCGGGCTGGGCCTGAAGGTCAGGTCAACCTGCTGTGTGTGTGTGTGTGTGTGTGTCTTGTATGTAGAGCATCAGCACCTTTATAAATTGGATTGAGCTAATTTCTTAAGAGCGTTAGTGCTCTGGACCCCCCCCCCACACACACACACACACACACACACTACTGAGGCCGAGCGGAGTATGTGATTAGCATTCATTCTGCAACAATAACCACAATAAAAAGCTCTCCAAATCAGAGGAACTACAGGTCTTGTTGTTTTTGGGGGTGCACTGCCCCTTTAAGAGAAGCACAGACGTGACTCTACCTGGGCCTTGCTTGTGGCTCCTCCAGCCCCCATCAGGGCTCCAGTCCGCGGGGTCACAGTCCTCTCATGGCGCTCACATCGTGTCCAGTCTACCTTCAGCTCGTCCTCCAGTGGAGAAGAGCCGCGCATGCGCCACTGAGTCTGAGGCCACGGCTTCTGGAGCCACGCCCCCTCGGTCACCCGTCGTTTCTGGAGCCACGCCCCTCCGGTCCGTCACTTTGAGGGATTAGTTGCACACGTGTGGTATGTAACTTGCAGATGCATTGTGGGTATTTAGGAGCGTGGTCCTGGATCCTGACACAGCCGGCGTTTCTCAATTCAAAGTACACGAGTACAGACTTGTGTTCTTTTGGAGTCTGGACTTGGGAGTCTGGACTTGGGAGAACGGGAGGAGGTCTTTCTACGATTGGAACAGCAGCTGACTTGATGACGTCACCACATCAGCTGTTCTTGCTCCTGAGTTTACTCTAATTATTCACTGTAAATTATTTTACACACAGACGCACACACACAGTCCCAGGCGGACACTCTTGCGATATCAAAGAGATGAACTGAGACAAAATGCCCTTTTAACACTTTTAGATCACAAAGAATACAAATATTTAACAAAATAGGCAATAAAACTAACAAACTACATTTAGCCCGGCGGTGGTATGCCTCCGTCGACTTCTTGTAAGTTATTGATGGCGGTGGCACCATGTCCAACCCGTATCATGACATCCACCCATCAGTCAATCTTTTGGCGACAAGGGAGTCTTCTGTTTTTTATTTGAAGACAGAACACCTGGAGAAAGCCCAGTGATGCATTGTACAGTCACACCCCTCCCCTGGGAAGGGAGGTTTGGCCGATTCACAGAATGGCTTAATTCTAAAATGAAAAAAAGAAATAATATAAAACAAATGATGCCGGCGAGACGCGACGTCGGCGAGACGCCCCCGGCCGGCGCAGATGAGCGAGGACCGAACCAGCGGACAAAAAATTCAACCCGCGGCAACACTTCAAAAGTAGCCCAATTCCGCGGGAAAACCGCGGACCTGGCAACACTGGTCGTCTCTCACTCAAAGGGGAACATACGGGGTCTCTTTGCCTCGTGTCCAGGGGGGAAACAGCGCCCCCAAAGACTTGTGGCCAAAGATATATCGCATCGGAACTACCATAGAGACGTCTTTGAAGCGAGCATTGTGACGTCACTCAACCCACCAGTTCTAACTGGTTCTGTGCTTTGAAGTCGCCTGTGACGTCACGGAGCAGCGAATCAGACTATGTAATACTAGTGATTTCTAGCAGACGGCACGGATCTGTGAGTCCGTAGGAGGCAGTAGGAGAAAGTTCTAGGGATTTGCCTGCCCTCCCCTGAGTGTCGGCCATTGCCCACACACGTGGGGGGGTTTGTAGGCAAATTTCCTAAACTTTCCCGGGTGTAGAATCGCCTACACCTTCTGCAGGTGTGGGGGGGGGGGGTCGGTTTGATTCACCTCGTGTGTCTCTGCCATAAGAATCCCTCACACCCCCCCCTGGGAAGGGAGGTTTGGCCGATTCATAGAATGGCTTAATTCTAAAGTGAAAAAAAGAAATAATATAAAACAAATGAAATGAATAAAAAAGGAATTAAATACAGTATATATATACACATGGGGGGCAGACGCGATGCGGCGAGCGATGCGCAACGGCGGCGAGACGCGACGCCGGCGAGAGCCCCCCGGCGGGACTTGACTCGGGCCGTGACTTGTGACGTGTCAAGCCCCCCCCCGCAACAAAACAAAAAAAGACCAACAAATGTAAAAAGAAAAAGAAAAAACATTTTTAAACATCGCTAACAAAACAGTCCGTATGGAACAACGATGCGAGCTGAGCAGACAACATAACGCAAATTATATGACCATGACATGAATGACTTAAGCCTAGCATAGGCCTACCGGCTATGGCGCATCGTGTCATATCATCATATCAATAGTAATACAAAGTTCATAAAAGCGACTTCATGCAGAGGCTCTGGCTTAGGGGCCCCCTGAGCTCATGGGCCCCTGGTGCCGTAGGCTCGTCGTAATCCATCCCTGAGTAGGACTATTGGGGCCCTGTTACTGACATGAATGACTTAAGCCTAGCATATACCGGCTACGGCGCATCGTGTCATATCATCATATTCATATCAATACAATGTTAATAACAGCGACGTCACGTGCGGAGGCTCAGGCCCGGTAGGCCCGTTGGTTAATCCATCCCTGATTGTACTATATTGTATTGTTTCATATTGTGATTAGTGGCACACGTTGTACCATAGGAAAGGGGTTCGTCTTTCTCCTGGAAAAGTTGAGGAGTGGTCATTCCACTACTTATAATATTATTTAAAACATTTAATTTAATGTTCCTGAATGCCATTCCGTGGAATGCCATCTAGTGACATTCCACGTCACTAGATGGCGGCGATGCGCAATGTCGTTGCATGGCAATTGCCAAAAAACATCCAAACGAAGAAGAAGAAAAAAAGAAGGCGGAGGACCAGTTGAAACCACGTGACTGCTGGAGGACCAGGAAGTCCACCGCCGCCTCATCAAAACAAACCCGAACGGGAGCGCCGGGGAGCCGCAGCGAGTTTCCCGTGATCACCGGAGCTTCTGCGCGTCGCCATGGAGGGTACGTCGAGTTTACACCGGGACCGCCAAGCTAACGACGGCTAGCTGCCGTTAGCCTGTTAGCTTATTAGCTTGGCTAGTTAGCTAGGCTAGCTGTTATGGTTAGCTAGTAGTTTATTTGTGTCATTAACTCACTTTACGTGCTACTAGTTTGACCTGTTGGTTTAATTGAACGTGTTATCTTCACGCTGCGTGTCACTGAGGAGTTTCATAGTGAATCACTGGCATGAGGAATGTCGCAGCGATGAGTGTAGCTTCAACCAGACACTCCCAGACACTCCTTTGTGTGGCCGAGGTCAGACTTCAGACTGTCGCCGGTTGAATCCTGGTGGCAAGTGAATACGTATTTATTCACACCCGATTATATTTGCAGGTACATTTGAATATATTTGCAAATTAATAAAGTTGTATTGTTTCCCACAGTTGTGACGGTTTCCGGTTGTGTGAATCTACCAGTGTTTGGACAATATTTGCCCTTTATTATTTATATATATGTGTGTGTGTGTATATATATATAGCAGGTGCTCCCCCAAAAAATAAGGAAGATTTCTAAAAATATATATTATATTTAGAACAAATATATATATATATATATTTTTAAATATACTTTATTAGAGAATGTGCACAATATAGCGACAGGGATCAGTGAACAAGTATTTTTTATTTGTGTGTGTGTGTGTTGTTCTGTTTGCAGTAGTACTGCATAAAGTGACAGGAAGGTAGAGCAAACAGACAACGTAAAGTGAAAAATGAGAAGAAACTCAACTTTTATTGTTTTTTTATTCTTTGTTTTTTACAAAGAGCACAAGAGAAGTGTTGCATTTTTGTTCCCAGTGGAAAAAGTACAAGAAAACATTCTGGACAACTTGTTCCCTTCCATCTCAGAGAGTGAATGTTGTAGTCGTTGATGTGGCAGTCAGCACACAGACACCCATAACTCTGTCTCTCACTGTCTCCACAGACACACTCTTCCAGCTCAAGGTATGTATCTGAGATGTTTCCATTCTTATCCGTCCTCGTTCCTCCTTCCAACTCGCGTCCTATTCACTCATTTCCTGTACGTCTTCTTCTGTGGTTCACAGTTCACCTCCAAGCAGCTGGAGAGGCTGTCCAAGAAGGCAGAGAAGGAGTCGGGGAAGGAACAGGCCAAGGTCAAGAAGGTGAGCCCCCCCGGCCCGAGAGTCAGACCACCGGCCATGTGGTCCACATGCTGTGATCACGTCCACGTTTTCATCTAGGGAAGCTCTCTCTCTCTCTCTCTCTCTCTCTCTCTATCCCATCATCGGTCTTTGTCTGAAAGACAAACATAATCATCTTTAAATCTTATTTTCTTTAGATGGCGGATTGTTTTTTAAGATTGTATTTTGCTACCTCAATATTAATTTAATATAATGCTTTATCGCCTCAGGGGAATCATATGGTGATGAAATCATAAACTGAGATACTGTGATACCTGTGCAGCTCTAGTTGAGCTAGCTGTAGCCTCTCTGTCCTCATGGTTGTTACAAAACACCAACATAGAGTGTAGAATGTATCTTTTCATATTACGTTTAATAGCTCAGCAACTTATGTGAGATAAAGGGAACAAAATGTAAAGATTTTCCTTTCGAGGTTAATATATATATATATATATATATATGTGTGTACTCTATTTTGAATACTTTGAAACTAATGGTAATATTTATCGATATAATTAGTTGGAATTTCACCTTCTTTTGCCATGGAGCTCCGTGATTGGAAATGGTTGTTGTTGTTGTTTACACTGGAGTATTTCTGCATATTTTTCTGGTGAAATGTCAGCATGGAGCTCCAGTCAGCAGGGGGCAGCACAGTTTAAGCGTAGACATGGAGCAGTGGTGGTTCTCTGAAGCTGATGCATCACTGTTGTTGTTGTTGTTGTTGTTAGAATTATTCTCAGGAGTTGTTTGAAATAACTAACTTGTCATTGGACAACAGGAAAGCATTAGATCTCAGGATTATATGATATAATTATATATTATACCCCAGGAATGGACAGAATATTTAAAAACCTAAACCTTTTAAAATGACACTTGCCCATACTGGAATAGAATAGAATATAGAATATACACTATTATTTATCCCCAAGGGGAAATTAGTTCTCTGCATTTAACCCATCCTTAGTTATTAAGGAGCAGTGGGCTGCGGTGAAGCGCCCCGGAAGCAACTGGGGTTCAGTGCCTTGCTCAAGGACACTTCGACTTGCAACTAATGGGGAGAGCGGGGATCGAACCCACAACCCTGCGGTTGCAGGACGGCCCTCTTACCCCACTGAGCTAAAGCCGCCCCAAAGGAATGTGAAGAAACAAATATTTTAATTGTGTTGCAGATCTTTTATTGGTGAAAAACTACTTAACTTAAATACGGTCATCTTTATTCTTACAGTCCCCGGAATAGAGAAATATTTATGTTTTATTTAAAGGACAAATATATAGATATACACACACAGTCACTGTGTGTGTATATCTATATGTGTGTGTGTGTGTATATATATACACAGTCACTATATATATATATTCAATTTTTTCATTTTATTTTTTGAATATATATAGTGACAGTCTCTATATATATGAGAAAAAAAGAAAAGATTTTTTTGAATATATATATATATATATACATATATAGTGACTGTGTGTGTATATATATATACACACATACACAGTCACTATATATATATATTCCATTTTTTATTTTATTTTTTGAATTTATGTATATAATATATATATGTGTATATATATATACACAGTCACTATATATATATATATTTTCCATTTTTTATTTAATTTTTTGAATATATACAGTGACAGTCACTATATATATTCCCCCCAAAAATATACATATCCAGGACTGTCTCAGAAAATTAGAATATTGTGATAAAGTTCTTTATTTTCTGTAATGCAATTAAAAAAACAAAAATGTCATGCATTCTGGATTCATTACAAATCAACTGAAATATTGCAAGCCTTTTATTCTTTTAATATTGCTGATTATGGCTTACAGCTTAAGAAAACTCTAAAATCCTATCTCATAAAATTTGAATATTTCCTCAGACCAAGTAAAACAAAAGATTTATAACAGCTGAGTGTTTGTCAAGGCTCAGGAAACCCTTGCAGGTGTTTCGAGTTAATTAGACAATTCAAGTGATTTGTTTAATACCCTACTAGTATACTTTTTCATGATATTCTAATATTTAGAGATAGGATATTTGAGTTTTCTTAAAGGGTACCTGTAGTGCAAAACAATATGTAGCCAGATCAAAAGATAATGTGTTTCTAAAGGTTATTCATGCACTGACGGTCCAGTATTCAATAACAATACGTAGTTTAGGCTGTTCAAAGTCCTCAACTCCGACATGCGACATTGCACTGGAGCTTGAATATGGCGCCGGTGGTGTGACGTCAGATCGTTGATAGATCGACAGCCAGCCACAGCGGATGTGTTCAGATACCAATGTAAACAACGTCGAGCGCTCGCAAACAAATGCTGAGAGATTGAGAATATGGACGATGAAAGATTGTCTGATTCAGCAACTGGATACTTGTTTGAACCTTTAAAAGCAGACTATCCCCATTTAGTGGTGTGACAGCGATGATAGCGATGATTCTGATGAAGTTGATGCAAGGACCGCGGTCCAGATGCTTCACCGTGCGGACCGTGCACGCAAGTCGTGACGTTTGGTGCAGTTGTGGAAATGTGCCACAAAAACAGACAGAGAGTGCATTTGTTGTAAAAGCACGAACTTATGTCCGATGATATCGTGTCATTAGACCTCATCTGCTTCACACAAAAGCGTGAGCTTGATAGCTACATCGCGCATAAGCCAGCGCTGGAGATGTCTTTCATTGATGCAATGTTCGGCCCACATGTTCGGGGGGCTAGTGACTTTTTCTTGCTCCGTCCCGATGCGCGCAAACCGGTGTCGGGAGCTCCGCGGCGCACGAGACGGCGGGCAGAGGACTGTCAACGCAACACGTGGAGACAGAAATGACGTGCTGCTGCTGTAATGTGGCGCTATAGAGAAAGTGACAGGGGGGCGGGCCCATTTTTTTTAATGTCATGCGATCTACCAATACTACGCCGCGATCGACTGGCAGGTCGCCGCGATCGACGTATTGAGCACCCCTGATATAGATTGTGTAATTCTTGAGGCCACCGATCTATCCCAAGAAGCAACGCGTGTAGAAGTGGCTCCGGATTGGCTGAATTCCTTTCAACGACTCTACGTCATAGTTAGCTTTGAGCTGGAGTAAATAACTAGCAAAATGGCAGCGCCCACGGACTCGGAATGTTGACAAAGAAATGTAAATCCTCGGGCTATGCGTGACTTGTTGACAATAGCGGCGGGGTAAATATGATTTATTTGATGCGCCGAATGGATGTAGCACGTTGTTGTTTTGCACTACAGGTACCCTTTAAGCTGTAAACCATAATCAGCAATATTAAAAGAATAAAAGGCTTGCAATATTTCAGTTGATTTGTAATGAATCCAGAATGCATGACATTTTTGTTTTTTTAATTGCATTACAGAAAATAAAGAACTTTATCACAATATTCTAATTTTCTGAGACAGTCCTGTATATAGTGACTGTGTGTGTATATATATATATATTATATATATGTATTAGGGCTGTGAAACGATTAACATTTTTAATCAGGTTAATCACAGGTTTCTGTGGATTAATTATGATTAATCACATATATACATTTATACACAGGGGTGCACATAACTTGCTCACCAGTGCACGCGCCAGCATCCGAGCTCTGCCGCGCGCAAGCCGAGAAGAGTTGTTGACAGGGGGGGGGGTGCAAGTGACTTTTTTTCGTCCCGATGTGCGCACGCCGGCATCCGAGCTCTGCGGCGCGCGAGACGGAGATCGGAGTCGTGTAAACGCGACACTAGAGACAGAATGACATGCTGCTGGAGAGACGACCAACAACAGACGGATTGGAAGCTCATTCTGCGCATGCGTTAAATGCGGTAAAAAAAAAAAACTAGTTAAACCTATAATTTAATTAACGCGTTATTTTTCACAGCACTAATATATATATATATAATAATCATTTATTTTATATAGCGCTTCTCTAGACACTCGAAGTCGCTTTACAGTTCAGAGTCCAGTAGTCACACACACAGTCATACCGGTGGTGGTGGAGCTACATCAGTAGCCACAGCTGCCCTGGGCCAGACTGACGGAAGCGTGGCAGCCAATCAGCGCCTACGGCCCCTCCCCCACCACCAACATTCATTCACATACGAACCGGGGTGAGGCTGCGGTGCATGTTTTTTTTATGATGGTGGGGGAAACCGGAGTACCCGGAGGAAACCCACGCAGACACGAGGAGAACATGCAAACTCCACACAGAAAGGACCTGGAACGACCGGGATTCGAACCCAGGGCCTTCTTGCTGTGAGGCGACAGTGCTAACCACTGAGCCACCGTGCTGCTGTATATGTGTGTATATATATATATATCTATCTCCACCTGGTCTTCAGAGTAGCTCAGAGGACCTTCTCTCTGGTCTTAACACAAAGAGTTGATTCACCAGCGCTGACCGAGTCTTCGTCTCACCTTCGTCTCACCTTCGTCTCACCTTCGTCTCACCTTCGTCTCACCTTCGTCTCACCTTCGTCTCACCTTCGTCTCACCTTCATCTCACCTTCGTCTCACCTTCGTCTCACCTTTGTCTCACTAGGCCGCAAGGTGAACATCGAAAAGTCCTTTAGAAAATGAATCCCGCTCCACAGTCGCGCATCTACACAATATTTAGTTCATAAAAAAGAAAGTCGTGCTTAGCTACCAAAAAAAAGTTTGTCGCTGAATTTGCCGTCGATTCTCGATGCGACTATGTTTTATGCCGAACTAGTTTCTTCAGAGCGTAATAGGATCTTGGTCACGAGGGGTGGCACGGTTCGACACGTGATCGGTCTACACCAATGAGGTAGCTGCTTTTTGTCAACAGAATGGCAAGATGGCGTCCTCGAGCAGTACGGAAGACGAAGAAAATACACCGGAATATATTAATAAATCAAAAAACAAACATTGTTTTATGCATATTACTTCAGTGAAGCACGAGGAGGTACATTATTTCACCACGATGGAATACATACAGGACAAGCCTACACACGTGGCTCGGGTTGGACGGTGAGTCTCGGGACGTGGCTGAGAACTTCGAACACTGTGTTGATGTGGAGTTTGACAATATTCCCGAGGATGCTGGCTGCCATCACACGTGCTACCGTAGATTTACGGACAAAAAATCCATGGCAAAGGTGGAAAGAAGGAGAAGTTCGTCAACCGAGCAGGCAAACGACAAAGGGATACTCTGTCAAAGGCTGAAACATTAACAGCAGGTAAACACACACACTGTGGTTGAGTGACTGAAAGGTACAATTATGTGTGAGATATGTCAACAAACTCATTGAGCTCTCCTTTTTGTTTTGTTCAGGCCAATTGCAGAAAGCTGCCGAGTTGAAGGAGGACCAAAGTATTCTTTTGCATATAAAAGACAAAGACTGTGTGGCTCTGGAGGTGCAGTACCACAAAGGCTGTTATAATCAGTACACCAAGTTTTTGACGAGGCCTGAAAAACCAGAGAAAGACCAGTAAGTTATTTATTATATTGCATTTCAAGGAGCTACTAACTTAAAATTGCATAAGTAAACATTCAATCCGCATTCTGTTGTATGTGCACACAATCACAACACATATTCATTTATTTCCTTCTCATTCATATGTATTCTAGGAATGAGCCCACGTTTGATGTCAGCGATAAGATATTCTGTGAAAGGATCATTGGCCAAAGGCTGCTTGTCAACCAAGAGGTGCTGAGAATGGGCTGAGGAAGGCCTTCATTGAACTGGTGAAAGCAAATGAAGGTCTTGATGCTTCAAACTACAGGGAACTGCAATGCATTTTTCTCTCACATCTTATTATTTGTCATGTGCAAGTCCAGCTTTACACAACATGTGTGTGACAGGCCTGAGAAACTGTTTTTAATTCTTGCTGTTTGCACAAACATGTACCAGTTGGCAACAAGGAGGTGTGTGTGTGCGTGCGTGATGTTGTGTGCCTTTCTTGGGCATCTTTGGTGTTAAATGTGCTGTATGGCAGATAGGTTCTAGCCTGTAATGTCTTGTACCACCTGCACCACTCTCTGCTTTTCATGATACTCCTGTGACTCTTAATTGTCACTGTTTTGTTGTGTTGCAGACAGGATATGTTGAAGGAGAGGCTGGCTCGTGATTTCCCCCAGCTGGTGTTTCACATCCCCACCAAGCGCAACATCTGCCAGCTGGTTTTTGCAGAGACCCTGTCAACCATTGACATTACCAAGGTGTCATCAGCTCTCGGAACCAGTGTGTGTTCAGCCTTGATCGGAATTCACACATTCTCTGGGTGTGACTCCACAAGTGCCTTTTATGGCAAAGGGAAAAAAAAGACATTTTCTGTTGCATGTGAGAAAGGTGAGTACCTAAAGGCTTTTAAAAGTTTAGGTACTCACTTTAACTTGGAGCAGTCAACATTTGCACTTCTTTGCCAGTATGTGTGCCGCTTATATGATCAGCCAGCTGCCGATAATGTAAATGAAGCTAGGTACAAGGCTTTCTGTATGGCATCATCAGCCTTGCCAGAAATATGCATTCCCCCAACTACTGATGCCCTCCAACAGCACTGCAAACGGGCAAACTACCAGGCTGCAATAATGAGGTCCTGTCGCAAACAAAAAAGAAGTACTCCGTCACCTGCTGGATATGGTTGGCAAAGAGAGGATGGGACCTTGCACATCACCTGGATGACCAGAAATCCGGCCCCTGACAGTGTTTTGCATGTGAGACACTGCAGCTGCAAAGGTGCCTGTGAGACAGGAAGATGTTCCTGTTTCTCTGCAGGATTGTGTTGCACAGACTTCTGTCGTTGCTGTAATTGTGCCAACACCAAAGACACCGAGCAACTGGAAGACAAGTGTCCTGACACTGACAGTGAGGACTGAGCGTCCTTAATATGTTATTTCTTTTGTAGTTTTGTACAGTTTTATATATGTCATATTTTTCATAAAGATTGTTTCTATTGTTCATCAGTGTTGTTTTCATTTGTGGAAGAATGAACGAACGAATAAATGGTCATTGGTATAAGTACAATTACTGCCTTTTACTGCCAAAGACTGTACTTCCTCCTGAGGTAGGAAGTACAGTCTTTGCCTTGATTTCTTCAGTGTGTGCTGGGTGTTCACAGTCCATGTTAGATCGTCAGTAAGGTGTATTCCCAGGTATGTCAAACTTGATCTAAATGACTTAACATAAGCATAACATGATCGTATATTTGCCTCATTGTTCTTATTGGACGCGGCTATGTATACAGCACTATTTAGAATCCATTTGTCCCTTTTAAGGGTGTTTTCCTCTTTATCGGTAACGTTGAATCCAACCACGGGAGCCGCCATCTTGCCATTCTGTTGACAAAAAGCAGCTACCTCATTGGTGTAGACCGATCACGTGTCGAACCGTGCCACCCCTCGTGACCAAGATCCTATTACGCTCTGAAGAAACTAGTTCGGCATAAAACATAGTCGCATCGAGAATCGACGGCAAATTCAGAGACAAACTTTTTTTTGGTAGGTTAGCACAACTCGTTCTTTTTTATGAGCTAACGATTGTGTAGGTGCGCGACTGTGGAGCGGGTTGAAACGAAAACAGTGTTCACCTTACGGCCTACACCTTTGTCTCCCCTTCGTCTCACCTTCGTCTCACCTTCGTCTCACCTTCGTCTCACCTTTGTCTCACCTTCGTCTCACCTTCGTCTCACCTTCGTCTCACCTTTGTCTCACCTTTGTCTCACCTTTGTCTCACCTTCGTCTCACCTTTGTCTCACCTTCGTCTCACCTTTGTCTCACCTTTGTCTCACCTTCGTCTCACCTTTGTCTCACCCTCGTCTCACCTTTGTCTCACCCTTGTCTCACCTTTGTCTCACCTTAGTCTCACCTTTGTCTCACCTTCGTCTCACCTTTGTCTCACCCTTGTCTCACCTTTGTCTCACCTTCGTCTCACCTTTGTCTCACCTTCGTCTCACCTTTGTGTCACCTCTGTCTCACCTTTGTCTCACCTTCAGGCTCTGCAACAGAAAAACGTGGAATGCGCCCGAGTGTACGCGGAGAACGCCATCCGGAAGAAGAACGAAGGCGTCAACTGGCTGCGCATGGCGTCCCGGATCGACGCCGTGGCCTCCAAGGTCCAGACCGCCGTCACCATGAAGGCGGTAAGGAGTCCCCGGCCCGGCGTCCCCACGCGGCGGTCCGGCCTCCGGGTGACACGGGGCTCTTTCTCGTCGCCAGGTGACTAAGAACATGGGCCAGGTGACCAAAGCCCTGGACAAGGCCCTGGGCTCCATGGACCTGCAGAAGGTCTCCGCGGTCATGGACAAGTTCGAGAGCCAGGTCCAGAACCTGGACGTCCACAGCTCGGTGAGGCCCGCTCTGCGCTCCGTACGCGGCGCGCGGAGCTCCCTCTGAGTGTCGCTGCCCCCCAGGTGATGGAGGACTCCATGAGCTCGGCCATGACGCTGACCACGCCCCAGGAGCAGGTGGACGACCTGATCCACCAGATCGCCGAGCAGAGCGGCCTGGAGGTCATGGACCAGCTCAGCCAGCTGCCGGCCGGGGCCACGGCGGTGGGGGCCACGGCGGTGGGGGCCGCCGAGAGCCCCCGGGGCCAGGACCGGGAGGACCAGCTGAGCCGCCGGTGAGTGTGTGTGTCTCTGTGTGTGTCTCTGTGTGTCTCTGTGTGTGTCTCTGTGTGTCTCTGTGTGTGTGTCTCTGTGTGTGTGTCTCTGTGTGTGTCTCTGTGTGTGTCTCTGTGTGTCTCTGTGTCTCTGTGTGTGTCTCTGTGTGTGTCTCTGTGTGTGTCTCTGTGTGTCTCTGTGTGTGTCTCTGTGTGTGTGTCTCTGTGTGTGTCTCTGTGTGTGTCTCTGTGTATGTGTCTCTGTGTGTGTCTCTGTGTGTGTCTCTGTGTGTACTGAAGCACTAGACCAGGGGTGGCCAACCAGTCAGAGACTAAGAGCCACATTTTTTACTGTGTTACCGCAAAGAGCCCACATATGTGCACGCACACACACACACACACACACACACACACACCTCTGATCAGCCAGATTTATTGTAAATGTCACACACCAACATGATGAAAAACTGTACCTGCTTTTCTGCCTGGCTTTTCAAAGCGACCAACTTGTTCTTGCGAAGGTCCGTCCCTTTTGGAAATTCCTGTTCGATGTTAGGGTGGAGTGAGCTGAAGTGACGCTGAAGATTTGAAGCTTTGAAATGCGCTAATGCTGCGTGACATATAAGGCAGATCGGCTTGCCATTCGTTTAACAAAAAAATATAAACTCTCCCACTCTGGCAAAAACGACCTGTGTTCTTCTTCATATTTTCGTTTGGCTGTGCTTTTTTTCCCTGCCATTTCAAGAGGTAACTTGACGGAAATTGTTTACAACACAAATGATGGCACACCAAAGATTCTCTCGTCGCTCGTTTGACGTCACTCAACCAGGCTTACATGGTCAGTGTGCCATCTAGCTGTAGGGGGAGTGAATGACAGCGCCAGCCAAGCATTTTTGACGCATGTCATGTGACAGCTCCTGAAGAGCCGCATGAAACTAGTTAAAGAGCCGCATGAGGCTCGCGAGCCGCGGGTTGGCCACCCCTGCCCTAGACAATGAAATTCTTGTTTCTTCTTCTCCTCTCTCAGTTTGGCTGCTTTGAGGAACTGATGCTCCTCCAGGAAGAGGAAGAGGAGGCGTGGCCTCTGCGGCGAGGCAGCAGACGAGTTTACAGACGTGACTGCAGCGTGTGTGTTTCTGTGGAACTGATCGACCCGGAGGACTTAACGAGCCCCCCCGCTCTATAAATACCCTCCACAGACTGTCCCTGGAGTCCTCGTTGGATCTCCTCCTCTCCTCCTCTCTTCTCTCTTCTCTTCTCTCTCCTCACCGTAAACACGTTTCACCAGCTGTACGGTTCACGTTGGGGGAATATAAAGTTTTAATAAGCAGCATAGAGATGTATCTTCATCGCTGTCCACATAGAAAAGGAAGTCTCCTCTTCCTCGCGACGTGTTGGTAACACCAACAGGAAGTCACCTCTTCCTCGCGACGCATTGGTAACACCAACAGGAAGTCTCCTCTTCCTCGCGACGTGTTGGTAACACCAACAGGAAGTCTCCTCATCCTCGCATTCCACTTTCTTTTTATTCGCTTTTGTTCACTGTTTTCAGAATTTGTTGTTGCTTTGACCGCCTTACAATGGATGCAGGTGCTCCGCCCAAAAATAAGGACAAATTATGTATCTTATATTTAGAACAAATATACATATTGTATATATATATATATATATTTACAAAGAAATATATATATGTATATAATATATAATATCATATATATATATATTTACAAAGAAAGAAAATATATATATATAATATAAATTTATATATATATATTTTTATAAATATTATATATATAATATACTTTTATATATATAATGTTATATATATATATTTACAAAGAAAAAAATATATATATTTATATATATAATATTTTTTTTTAAATAAATATTATATATATATATAGTTCTTATTTCTCCTTTGCCTTGTAAGGCACCATGCTGTGTGTCTGTGTTGAGGCGTGTTCCGGTGCTTCCGGTCCATTACCCAGCATGCAGTTCCAAAGCCTCAGAGACCTCAGGCGGCGTCACACGGACGGTTTATTTGAACAGTTCCTCGGACTTTGCAGCTCATAATTTTCTTTTTTTCTATATTTATCTTGTGGAAAAATAAAAACTCGCCCTCTGACGCAGTCTTTCATTTGACTTCCATGAGAGAGAGAGTGTGAGTGTGTGAGAGAAAGTGTGTGTGTGTGTGTGTGAGAGAGAGAGAGAGAGAGTGTGTGTGTGAGTGAGAGAGGATATCAAGTAGGTGGCAACGGAGTCCTGAAGACAAAGAACAACTCTGAATGTCTTCTTCTCACGACCTCTAAGTCATGTGACCGAGGTCACGTGACCCCTCCCTGTCCAGAGCCCTTAATCTGCCTCTCGAGGTCAGCTTTAGAGCTGCACACGTTCATGACCTGGTCAACACCCCTCAGCTTCACTGGGTTGTGTTCAGGGCCAGTTAGTAAATGGTAACACTCTAAAGCAAGCCGCCTCACATCAGCATATTAGTGGCAACTGAGCATCAATGAAGGGTCGAGCGTCACTTCCTGTCATCAGGTAACACCATACCTGCAAACTTGTCACCTTTCGGTGAAATTCACCGTTTTGAACTAAAAATAGGTCATCCACGTGAATCGTGGAGATCCGAAGAGTTTTTGTTTTTGTTTGGGGGGGGGGGTCACCTGGCCCGCTGCCGTTGAGATTGCAGTGAGACGCGGAGAAAAGTGTGAAGTGTTGCTCTTCGCAATAAAACATCTTTGATGGGCGTGTCGCGTCTCGGCCAATCAGCGTTCAGATGTCGACATCGTTTGGGGGTTCAGGTTAGCTTGAATGTTAGCCCGCTACATCTGCTGCTGTCACGCTGCACGGTGTAGCGATGCTAACAAAGTACCCGTACGTTAAACACGATGTGATTTAGCATATTTTTAGTATCGATACTTCATTAAGAGAGCGATCAGAGCGCACGCGCTGCTCCGTGTCGAGCTGTCTGCGCACACTGCGCTGCGCAGCTCACAGCGAGAGAAGAGGCGGAGCTTAGAGACTTCGGCTTAAAGAATCAAAAGATGCCAGAAGTGAAATGTTTCAGTCTGTAAAGTTGTGTAACTCTCCAGCTGCTCATCCTGATGAACTGTGTATCCTCTGGTCAGAGACTAACGGCCTCATAGTGTATAATCAATGCTATGATGGAACCATGTAGTTTCATTCATATCTGGCTGTATTAATACTAATATTACTGACATTTGTTAAGTGTTGAAAAAGTTGGTAAAAAGTACAGAAGTACAGATGTTTTATTTATTACTATTATAGATAAATATACCAGTCTCGTATTTATGGTACCATATTGTTTGTATGGTGTATTGAATTCTGGTATCGGGTATCATGATATTTATGGCATGTCTGTAATATGTATAGAAGTTATAATATGAGTATCGTGACAAACAGGTAGAGACAGAACAGATTCAGGGAGAAGTCCATGAGGACTGTTCAGGCAAAAAGAAAGGAAGTTGGTTCATGAATGACTTTAACCATATAATATATAATGACAATGTATATTTGTTATTACTATCATTATAGGGCTGAGTCAGAGCGGAGAACCTTTTGTTCTTAAACTGTTTGTTATCATTATTTAGATTTGTGGTCAGAACAATAAAATGACTGTAGTTGTGGTTCTAAAAGCTTTGAGGCTTCAAACAACGTGGATGTGGTGTGGTGACAACAACAACAAAAAAGTCACCTGCCCCCCGTTGTCACCTTTTTCACCCCTCATGAGTTTGCAGGTATGGGTAACACGGACGCACCACGAGCTGTCAGGTAATCAATAACTGAAGATAACACGAGTGAGAGGACATTAAACTTTATTGTTTCATAAGCTGCCCCCTGAGCACAGGCATGAAGGCTCCGCCTCGCCACCACTGTTTAGCCTCTTGTTGTTGTTGTTGTTGTTGTTGTTGTTGTGTGTCTCTGTTGTCGTTGCACCTGTCTGTGTGTCTCTGATTGGTCCTTTCAGTCTTCTTGTAGCTGTGCTTTAGTTCTTTGTGGTCGCTTTGGTTCTCTTCCTCTTTGGGGGACGTGTTGTCGTTGAAGGCCAGAGGGCTGCCCTGACCCATGAGCAACACTTCTCTTGGCTCGTTAAGTTAACCATGGTGACAGCCAGCCCGTGCGGATGACCTCAGGTCCTCTTCACGGCTCGCGACCCTTCACACAGATGCAGTGTGTTTACGGGCCGCGGTGCACTCTGGGTAAACAGAGGAGGCTCTTCTTCTCTGTCGAGAGGTAAATCATCTTCTAGGTAAAACACCGAGACATCACGTGCGCGCGCGGCTACCCGCAGCCTCCCTCGCGACTGGCTGTCACTCCGTGACACGTCACAGAAGGGGGCGGGGCCAGCAGGCCGCCTTGGCGCGCGCCGAGTGTTTCCACTGCGGACTCCCACGCCTTGTTTCCGGAAGTCTGTTATCCACGTTGACAGGAGGAGGCGCGCCGCTCACCACAGCATAATCGGCGTTTCTCAATTCAAAGTCCACTGAGTACAGACTTGTGTTCTTTTGGAGTCTGGTCTTGTGAGTCTGGTCTTGGGAGTCTGGTCTTGTGAGTCTGGTCTTGGGAGTCTGGTCTTGTGAGTCTGGTCTTGGGAGTCTGGTCTTGTGGGTCTGGTCTTGGGAGTCTGGTCTTGGGAGTCTGGTCAGGAGGACGGTCTTGGGAGTCTGGTCTTGGGAGTCTGGTCTTGTGAGTCTGGTCTTGGGAGTCTGGTCTTGGGAGTCTGGTCTTGGGAGTCTGGTCTTGGGAGTCTGGTCTTGTGAGTCTGGTCTTGGGAGTCTGGTCTTGTGAGTCTGGTCTTGTGAGTCTGGTCTTGGGAGTCTGGTCGGGAGGACGGTCTTGGGAGTCTGGTCTTGTGAGTCTGGTCTTGTGAGTCTGGTCCTGTGGGTCTGGTCTTGTGAGTCTGGTCTTGTGAGTCTGGTCTTGTGAGTCTGGTCTTGTGAGTCTGGTCTTGTGAGTCTGGTCTTGTGAGTCTGGTCTTGTGGGTCTGGTCTTGTGGGTCTGGTCTTGTGAGTCTGGTCTTGTGAGTCTGGTCTTGTGAGTCTGGTCTTGTGGGTCTGGTCTTGTGAGTCTGGTCTTGTGAGTCTGGTCTTGTGAGTCTGGTCTTGGGAGTCTGGTCTTGTGAGTCTGGTCTTGGGAGTCTGGTCTTGTGAGTCTGGTCTTGGGAGTCTGGTCTTGTGGGTCTGGTCTTGGGAGTCTGGTCTTGGGAGTCTGGTCAGGAGGACGGTCTTGGGAGTCTGGTCTTGGGAGTCTGGTCTTGTGAGTCTGGTCTTGGGAGTCTGGTCTTGGGAGTCTGGTCTTGGGAGTCTGGTCTTGGGAGTCTGGTCGGGAGGACGGTCTTGGGAGTCTGGTCTTGGGAGTCTGGTCTTGTGAGTCTGGTCTTGGGAGTCTGGTCGGGAGGACGGTCTTTCTGCGATTGGAACAGCAGCTGACTTGACTTCACCACATCAGCTGTTCTTGCTCATGAGTTTACTCTAATTATTCACTGTAAATTATTTTTTACAGTAAAAAAAAAAAATGTCAACCCTGCTTTTTTCATTATTCTTTAAATATAATTATTTTATTTTGAATTATGTATTTGGATTATATATATATATTTGTATGTATATATAGTTATATTTATAGATATAAATATGTATATAGATATAAATATGTATCTATAAATATGTAAATATAAATATTTATATCTATTTATATATATATGCGTGAATATATACATGTGTATATATATACATATATATATAAGACATATATCTGTATACACGAATATATATATATGTATATACAGATATATACAGTATATATATTTATAGTTATAAATATTTCTATATATATATCTGTATAGACAGATATATATAGCTCTATATGTATATATGTATATACATATATATATATAGCAAGGCCGTCCCGGGACAGACACTGACACGTGACAGTTGATATGGGTCATATTTCTAAAGATGTCAGTGACAGCGGGACACGGGATCCTCTGCAGGGTCACGTGACGTGTCTGGTTTCCCGGTTCGTGTCTGACAAATAGGCAACAGCCCACTTTGTAACCCGACACGGCTCCGGGAGTGTGACAACATCCGTGAACACAACAGGGGTTGCACTGACCAGCTAGCGGGGGTCTTCAGCGACATCTTCAACCTCTCCCTCAGCCTGTCTGTACTCCCCACATGCTTCAAACGGACCACCATCGTCCCTGTGCCCAAGATCACCAAGGTCACCTGCTTGAATGACTACCGCCCGGTAGCACTGACCTCTGTGATCATGAAGTGCTTTGAGCGGCTGGTCAAATCATTCATCTGCTCCTTGCTGCCTCCCACCCTGGACCCGATGCAGTTTGCATACCGGTCCAACAGGTCTACAGACGATGCCATAGCCCTGACCACGCACACCGCCCTGACCACCTGGACAAAGGGAATACATATGTGAGGATGCTGTTCATTGACTACAGTTCAGCATTCAATACCATCATCCCTCAGACTCGTCTCAAGCTCGTGGACCTGGGACTAAGCACCTCCCTATGCAAATGGGTCTTCGACTTCCTGACGGGGAGGCCACAGGTGGTGAGAATCGGTGACCGCACCTCATCTACAGTCATCACCAACACAGGCACCCCAGGGCTGTGTGCTCAGCCCCTCCTGTTCTCCTTGTTCACACATGACTGTGTAGCTACGCACAGCTCCAAACCTCATTGTCAAGTTTGCTGATGACACAACCATTGTGGGCCTCATCACTGGCAATGATGAGTCAGCCTACAGAGAGGAGGTTGCTACCCTGACTACATGGTGTCAGGATAATAGCCTCTCTCTCAACATCAGCAAGACAAAGGAGATGATTGTGGACTTCAGGAGACGGCAGGTGGAGGAGCACGCACCCCTGCATATCAACGGTTCTGCAGTGGAGATGGTCAGCTGCTTCAGGTTCCTCGGGGTCAACATCAGCAACGACCTCACCTGGTCTGCTCACACAGACAAGGTGGTCAAAGCGCCCGAGCGCCTCTTCTTCCTGAGGAGACTGAAGAAGTTTGGCATGGATTCAGTCATCCTCACCAATTTCTACAGATGCACAATAGAAAGCATCCTGACTGCATCACAGTGTGGGAGCTGCACAGCCAAGGACCGCAAGGCCCTACGCAGTGTGGTCAGGACTGGAGTTCATCATCGGTAGGGAGCTCCCAGCCCTGCAGGACACAGACCACACGATGCCTCAGGAAGACTGGCAGGATCCTAAAGGACTGCCATCATCAGCCTTCAGCCTGTTCACCCCGCTGCCTTCTGGAAGGCGGTACCGTAGCATCCGGTCTCGCACACAGAGACTGGAGAACAGTTTCTTCCCGAGAGCCATCAGGCTGCTCAATGGACACTGACACACGATCGACACTTTTGCACTCGACACTTTTGCACTCGACACTTTACACTCGTCACTTTACATACACTGTCACTTCAGCCTGTACTTACACTACACTTTCTATTGCACTACCTGCTTTCACTACCTGCTACTCCCATTTGTCTGTAGTTTAGTTATGTGTATTATATGTTAGTATTATGTTCAGAGTTCTTGTACAGTGTGTATGTCATGTTATATTATGTTCGGCTATGATAGTTGTTGTGTGGGGCCTTGTCCTAAGAATTTCAGTGCCCAGTCTGACCCTGTGTCATTCTGTGTATCTGACAATAAAAGACTTGAAACTTGATGCTCCAGGGGTCAAAGGTCAAGGGGGCTGAGACTGACAGCGAGAGTCTTTATTTAAACCGTTATCTAACCAGGTGAGTCCCATTGAGGGTCACCTGGCCAAGACAGGCGGCAACATACGAAACAAAAAACACAAGACCAGTTAACAGAAACTCAAAGTTTAAGAGACGGGGACATAACGGAGTTAATTCAAGAGATATTGACCTTCATATTGAGTGTGGATGCAGAGGGCAACAGGCCTCCAGGGTCCATGTTGTTACAGCGAGAAGACGAGCCGGTGTCCCCGCCCTGACGGCATCAATGAGTCACATGCTCTGTAAGAATGGCCTCAGGCTAACAATAGCCATGTCTGTTCCTTATAATCATTTTGGGGGCGTGGCTTGTCAGTGTGTCTGGTTTCCTCTTCTAGGATTATCAGTTTCTCACGGTTACCAACCCGAGTTTAAAATGGGTGTGAATCTTTTCACAATTAGTCATTTTCAGAAAAAAAGAAAACACAATACTATCACATGAGGCATGGCAGCCATGACAAACTCATTTACGACAAGAGCGAACGAGTACAACGAGACACACGCATAATTAGGATGTTTACCTATGCTATGATTTCACAGTGCAGGTATTACGTAACACCTGGAGATGAGTCACCATGTACTTCTAGTCCCCTCGTTTTTAAATCAGTGTTTTTAACAGGCTTTTGGTTATATATCTGAAATAAGGTCTGTGGTTAACAAAAGATGAAGAGATTTGAACGTTTTGTTAAATTATATAAAATATGTTTCGTGAATTTGAAGCTTACAGTCTCTAAGAAGTGACTAAACGAGAGTAATACAACGTCCTCACGCTGACAGGCACAGCTCCACACACTCATGTGGTGGAGGTCTAGTTCCTTTATAGACTCACGTGATGTGTAGATATATCATTTTGTTATGAACATTATTTAAACCAATATTTACCAGATGTGCACGACCCTGAACAATCTTTATTATCACTCCTTCCTCATGTTTCTATTATGATTTCTAAGGATTCCGCCATTTCTCTGGTCATGAAATTAAGTGCGTGTGTCTGATGGGTAATCCCCCCCCCCCTACACACACACACACACACACACACACCGCGGTGTTCCCTCGCCCATGTGACCGCCCCTGTTGATTGGCCGAGAGACGGGAAGAGGTGACGCGTTTGGAGCGCTGTGATTGGATGAAACAACGCCTACGTCAAGGTAGTCCGAGTTACCCAGAGAGAGACCGGAAGTGGGGGAGTGTTTCATTACACAAATAAATCGCGTACTGTGTGTCATTGAGTAAGTAAATGTGTCGACGACAGTTTGGAGAAACAATATTCAATAGGCGAGAAAACATGGATAATGACGTCATTGTGTAGATACACTGGAGGTCCATCATGACGTAATATACAATACACATGAGTGACATGAGGAGAACGACGACCCCTCGTACCGCTGTTCAATAACGCTTTTATTAGGAATGTTCCATTTCACTATATACTTGTTTTTTAAAGTACTGTTATCTGTAGTTATTTACCATATTTACTTGTATTTGAGACACATGCGTGATATGTTTTGTGTTTTTATTATATTTAGAATTGTTTTATTCTATGTTTGTTCGAAATTTTTGGAAAATAAACTATTCAGATTAATTAAACATGTTCAGATTATACTTTGTTTGTACATTATGAAGTAACCCGGCATCCTGTTGGCATGTTGGGACGTCACCAAACATATATTACATTCCTTGTGGTTTGTTGCTCGAAGGCGAAGAGGTTTATTTTGAAATGTCCATACCGGAAGTCAGACTTTTACTCAAGCTAGCTTGAACTGAATCCGAGCAGCGAGATAACCGCAGATAGACGACGATGCGCCCCGCTGCCGCGCACCGGGGAGACGATCAACACGAAGGACTCGGAGAGGCTTCGGTCCCCGGAGACGGACATCTTCACTTCCTTTAGACAAGAAGAAGAAGAAGAAGAAGAGGAGGAGGAGGAGGAGGAGGAAGAGGAAGAGCCAGAGCCGCGAGAGGAGCGCCTGGAGCGCCTGGAGCCGCGGGTCTCGGGTCGGCGGGGCGGGGTGATGACTGGGTTCCGGTATAAAGCCAGCGAGACAACGGGAACCAGACGAGATGAGGAGCCGGCCGCTGTCGTTCTGTACCGGAGACTAGCATGAGCAGCTCACCGTGCGCGTGCACCGGGGCGACGGTGTGACGTCTCGAGGCGCGCCTCCGCCCCCTGTCGCGACGATGCGGACGCTCCTCGTCTTCTGTCGCCTCTTCCTTCTCACCGGCGCCGCGGACCGGGCGTGGGCCACCGGAAACCTGACGGTGGACCGCGGCGAGGCCAACCGGACCGGCAGCAGCGGCTTCATCAGCATTGGGGACGGCTCGTCGCGGGAGTTCGAGTTCCCGGAAAACACCAACGGCGTGATCGTGCTCGCCAGCCGGTACCGGAGCGCCGCGGCGGCGAGCCGGAAGGGCCGCGGCGGCAGCTGGACGCAGACGGTGACGGTCCGCTCGCTGGACCCGGAGGTCCTGGCCATCCTCAACGTGACGGCCGGCGGCCCCGCGGCGCAGAGCTACGTCATCGGCATCCGCTCCGGGTTCCCGGGCCGGGCCCAGCTGCACATCCAGCTGCTGGAGCTGGACCGGGACTCGGCGCCGGTTCTGATCGAGGAGAGGACGGACTACTCCATCAGGGTGGCGCCCGGCGGCGACGACCCGGCCGCCCGGCTGGCGCAGTCCGGCGGCCTGGCCCACTTCTCCGAGAACCCGGTGCTCTTCGCGCTGCTGCCCCTCATCTTCGTCAACAAGTGTGCGTTCGGCTGCAAGGTGGAGGTGGAGGTTCTGCGGGGCCTCCTGAGGAGCCCGGTGCCGCTGCTGCTGGGCGTGCTGGGTCAGTTCCTGGTGATGCCGCTGTACGCCTACTGCGTGTCGCGGCTGGCGGCGCTGCCCAAGGCGCTGGCCCTGGGCCTGGTCATCACCTGCTCGGCGCCGGGCGGCGGCGGCGGCTACCTGTACAGCCTGCTGCTGGGCGGCGACGTCACGCTGGCCGTCTCCATGACGCTGGTGTCCACGGTGGTGGCGGCGGCCGCCATGCCCCTGTCGGCGGCGCTGTACGGCCGGCTGCTGGGCGTGCACGCCGCCCTGCACGTGCCCTTCGTGAAGATCCTCGGCACCCTCCTCTTCATCGCCATCCCCATCTCGCTGGGCATGCTGGTGAAGCTGCGGATGCCGGCGCTGACCCGCGTGCTGCTGGCGCTCATCCGGCCCTTCAGCTTCGCGCTCATCGTCGGCGGCATCTTCATGGCGTACCAGATGGGCTGGTCCATCCTCGCCGACGTGCGGCCTCAGACCGTGGCGGTCGGCGTCACGGTGCCTCTGCTGGGGCTGGCGGTCGGCGCCGCCATGGCCAAGCTGGCGGGCCTGGCGCCGCCGCTGAGGAAGACGGTGAGCATCGAGGTGGGCGTCCAGAACAGCCTGCTGGCGCTCGCCGTCATGCAGCTGTCGTTCCGCCGGGCGGAGGCGGACTTCGCGTCGCAGGCGCCGTTCATCGTGGCGCTCAGCAGCACCTCGGAGATGCTGCTCATCGTGCTGGGATACTTCGCCCGGCGGAGGCTGTGCGGCGGCGGCGGCCCGAGCAGCGACGCCTGATTGTAGCCGCTGGCGTTTTGTGTCTTTGCTCATAACTTTTTGAAAGAACTCTTTCCGACCCGTGGGCCGCGGCGGCGTCGCAGTTTGGTCGCCGACAGATTTTCTTTCCCTTGTTTTCGTATCTTTCGAACCAAAGGCCTTTTACCCCTCTGAGACGCCCCGCCCCCTTCTTGTTTATTTTACAGTATGTACTTTTTAAACATCAGATTCTACTGTGAGGTACTCAGTGTAAATATTCCTCAGAAGAGACGTACCCTATCAAAAGAAAAGATATTTTTCTACCAGATTACTTTTTTGTAATCAAACAAAGCAAAAAGTTTACAAGAGGTCCATGTGTCTTAGCCTGGTGTGGGGGGGGAAGTCTCTGGGGTGTGGGTGGAGTCTCTGGGGGGTGGAGTCTCTGGGGTGGAGTCTCTGGGGTGGAGTTTCTGGGGGTGGAGTCTCTGGGGTGGAGTCTCGGGTGGGGTGCAGTCTCTGGGGTGGCGTCTCTGGGGTGGCGTCTCTGGGGGTGGCGTCTCTGGGGTGGAGTCTCTGGGGTGGAGTCTCTGGGGTGGAGTCTCTGGGGGTGCAGTCTCTGGGGTGGTCTCTGGGGGTGGTGGAGTCTCTGGGGTGCAGTCTCTGGGGTGGAGTCTCTGGGGTGGAGTCTCTGGGGTGCAGTCTCTGGGGTGGAGTCTCTGGGGGTGGGTGGAGTCTCTGGGGTGCAGTCTGGGGGTGGAGTTCTGGGGTGGAGTCTCTGGGGTGGAGTCTCTGGGTGGGGTGGAGTCTCTGGGGTGGCGGCTCTGGGGTGTGGGTGGAGTCTCTGGGGTGGAGTCTCTGGGGTGGCATCTCTGGGGTGGAGTCTCTGGGGTGCAGTCTCTGGGGTGGAGTCTCTGGGGTGGCATCTCTGGGGTGGAGTCTCTGGGGTGGAGTCTCTGGGGTGGAGTCTCTGGGGGGTGCAGTCTCTGGGGGTGGCGTCTCTGGGGGGTGCAGTCTCTGGGGGTGCAGTCTCTGGGGGTGGAGTCTCTGGGGGTGGCGTCTCTGGGGGGTGGAGTCTCTGGGGTGTGGGTGGAGTCTCTGGGGGTAAGAGAACAGTAACATGACGATGTTATGAACGTATTTGCCACTGATTGTTTCTCCTGGATCTGCGAATCCATGTACTTGAATAATTGCAAAGGAGAAGTGCAGAATCAATAAAAGCGTTGTTAAAGCAGACTGTGTGAGAGTGTGTCCAACGGGGGGGGGGGGGGGGGGAGAGAGAGAGAGAGAGAGAGAGCTTCCCTAAATGAGAACATGGGCGTGATCACATGTCGACCACATCTCGCTGTCCTAGTGTTGAGATACAGATTTTTGGGCTTGAAGAAGACAGCAGCAACACGAGACGCCCTGAGAGGAGTCACATGTCTTGTTATGGTTATCTTTATTTAAAGGGACCGTGTACAGATAGAACTGGAATGTCACCGTTTGATGCTCTGGACTGTAGCGTCAGCTCATTAGCATCTGTTGTCCCTTCAGACCGTAAGAAACAATAACAAACGAGTGATAACCGTGTAATAACCGTGTGATAACCGCGTGATAACCGCGTAATAACTGTGACCCCCACATAGACCCACACAACTGCCCCTCTTAGGCACACACACACACACACACACACTTACTGTAAATATTGTGTTGTTTTTTATTGTAAATAGTGTGTACTTGTTGCCCTTGCACATTCCTGCTGAGCATTGCCACTTTCATTTCACTGCACACCCTGTGTGTGTATGTGACAAATAAAACATCTTGAATCTTGAATAACGTGTAATAACCGCGTGATAACTGTGTGATAACCGCGTAATAACCAAGTGATAACCGTGTAATAACCGCGTAATAACCAAGTGATAACGCGTAATAACCGTGTGATAACCGCGTAATAACCGCGTGATAACCGCGTGATAACCGTGTAATAACCGCGTGATAACTGTGATAACGTGTAATAACCGCGTGATAACTGTGTGATAACCGTGTAATAACCGCGTAATAACCAAGTGATAATGCGTAATAACCGCGTGATAACCGCGTGATAACCGTGTGATAACCGTGTTCTGGTTAAGAGGACAAGTCCATCATGTTGTTGAGGCAGTGAAACCAGAACAAAGAGTCTAAAAGAGGAAGAGGAACAGATGAAGGAGGAGCAGGAGGACGGTGACGTAACACAGAGGTTATAACCGCCACCTGGAGGCCAGATGTCACGAGGTCCGTGGTCCAACACATCGTTGTTCATCCATCTCCAGAACCGAGAACCGAGAGGCTCTTCACCTCCGCCGCTCTGAGGGAGGTTCTGTGTTCAGACCTGCTGGGACAGAGCGCTCAGGAATGTAGCGCAGCCGGGAGGGTTCTACTCCTGTAGAGGGGGGGGGAGAGAGAGAGGAGGGAGGAGGAGGGTCACCACGCCGTAGTTCAGGTGTGTGTGTGTGTCAGGTGTGTGTGTGTGCCAAGTGTGTGTGTGTCAGGTGTGTGTGTGTGTCAGGTGTGTGTGTCAGGTGTGTGTGTGTCAGGTGTGTGTGTGTGTGTCAGGTGTGTGTGTGTGTGTGTCAGGTGTGTGTGTGTGTGTGTGTGTGTCAGGTGTGTGTGTGTGTCAGGTGTGTGTGTGTGTGTGTCAGGTGTGTGTGTGTGTCAGGTGTGTGTGTCAGGTGTGTGTGTCAGGTGTGTGTGTCAGGTGTGTGTGTGTGTGTCAGGTGTGTGTGTGTGTCAGGTGTGTGTGTGTCAGGTGTGTGTGTGTGTCAGGTGTGTGTGTGTGTCAGGTGTGTGTGTGTGTCAGGTGTGTGTGTGTGTGTCAGGTGTGTGTGTGTGTCAGGTGTGTGTGTGTGTGTGTGTGTGTGTGTGTGTGTCAGGTGTGTGTGTGTGTGCTGAGGTGTCACTGTGTTGCTCCTCACGGGGCTGACAGGAGATGATGACGTATTGATTTGTCTTACAGCTCCGCACATTGGTGGCACAATGGGAGGAGGAGGAGGAGAGGAGGAGGAGGGAGGAGGCTCTTAATAATTAATGAGGACACGTTGCATTAAGTTTTCATGAGTTCCTTTTAGCGGCTCCCACGAGACAACCACCAGAAACACACCAAGGATCTCCAGCCAACACCCGAGGGAGGGGTGGGGGGGCATATACATATATATATATATATGAATATATATATATGGGGGGGGGCATATATATATATTCATATATATATATATTTATATATAAAATGTGCAACTGTAAAACTCTTCTGATCTATTGAGAATAAGTACTGAACCTTTGGTTTCTCACACACGTCGTTCCCGTGGTGATCGATCTGCTTCCCGATCACATGACAGGATGTGACCTTTCATGATGCACCGACATGGGGAAACAACAGCAGAACACTTCAAATTCCCCTCCGGCTGTATTCACTCAGCCTCTCCACACAGATCAGCTGAGCACACACAGGCTGCTCACAGCAACGCCCGAGGCCCTGCAGAACAAAGCCAGGGCAGAGGGAGCAGGTGGTCAGGTGACCCCATGCTGTGGAGGGAGGCTCTGATTCTCCTCAACGGGTCCCAGGGCGAGGACAGGAGGCAGGCTGCAGACAAGAGTTCAGCTGGAGGTTGAGCACCAGAGTGCTTTGGAATTGTTGCTTTGCTAAAAAAAGAAGAAGTAATTCATTAAACACAGGAAACTGTTTGGCAACTGTTGAGCAAAGATAACACTATTTACTCCAAGAGAGGGTGTGAAGACAATTTTTTGAAAAGTTTACTTAAATTCAGTCTATAATCTCTTCCACTAATGCATAGTTTTTATTTTAATTGTAAAAGTTATCTACAGTAAGAAACATGAACTTTTAGAAAACAAACAAACGCGTTTCTCAATCAGCGTACTTGTGCGTACTTTCCTCTCCTTGTGTCCTCGTGACTCGTGAAACGTCATCAGTCGCAGCCCGAGGACATGTTCACATTCAAAGTCCGCTTCTCGCAAAGCACGGTCAAAATGCCCGGATGTGACTTGATCCTCCCACTTTACCCAGAATGCGTCAGAGGAGACTTGTGCGTACTCTAGCCAGCATATATCCCAGAATGCATTTCACCAGCAACCGGAAACAGTAGTGGAGGAGAAAATAAACTACTGACAGTTGACTTTTTATAAATACTACTGTTGTTGAGTCACGGAATGTCATTTTAGGATGTTTTGTTTCTTTGACTGTAAAAAATAATTTACAGTGAATAATTAGAGTAAACTCAGGAGCAAGAACAGCTGATGTGGTGACGTCATCAAGTCAGCTGCTGTTCCAATCGCAGAAAGACCGTCCTCCTGTTGTCCCGTCCTCCCAAGACCAGACTCACAAGTCCAGACTCCAAAAGAACACAAGTCTGTACTCGTGAGCTTTGAATTGAGAAACGCCGGAATACTTTCTGTTTGTCCCGCACATAGAATGGTCTTAACTGATTGGCTCTCCCGCGGACCAATGGGAGGGAAGAGCGCGAGGGACAACCCGGAGGAGAAAGTGAACCAGAACAGGCGCTGACCGCGCAATGAAGGCGCTAGTTTAGCAATGAAGGCGCTGCTTTAGCGCAGTTTAACGTCTTGCTTTCGGCTAACTGTCCGAAACTTCCCCTCGGAGCGCTGATACACATTCAGCCGTAACGTAAACATGTCGCTGAGCGCGTCGTGTGGAGTGGCCCCTCAGAAGAGGACTCTGTCGAGCCTCCTCGGTGAGTCCACAGCAGCGAGCGAACGCCATGATTGTTAGAACGTTCCGTGTCTTGAAGACAGACTCCGAATGTCTCTGAACAACCGACACATGGAGTCAGACGAACGGCATCTCGTCCCCTCCCCGTTCATGTCTGTATCGTATCGATAAATACGGTCTGACGTGTGTCACCCTCACTTAAGCTAGCGGTTGATTACCGTCGTCGGTGTTACGGGTTAAGAGGCGACCGTGTTAACCGGAGACTGAACCGACGCGTCCGGAGGTGTAGTGACAGACGGCCGTTGCAAATACGAAGATAACACGTCGCTGCCGCATTGTTTGATTGTATAGTAGATTTAATCATGTATATGAGAGCGGGGGACACTTCATTACAACATTAAACCAAGCGGCACTCACGAGCACAGCGCGACAGGAAGTCACCAGTTAACACGGTCGCCTGTTGAACCGTAACACCGGCCGTTGGCTTTGGAGACGGTGATGAGAGTGGGGAACCGATTCCTTTGTACTTACTATGTTTTCAACAAGATGGGGGGGCACATTAGAGCACATTAGAGCATTAATACAAATAAAAGATAACAATTAAATAACAAAACTTAATGCTAAATACTAAAATACAAAAAATACAGAGGAAACAAAATATATATACAAGGCAGCATGTGAGGAAATTTACATATTTTTTAGAGGGCAATCTTTGGCCCCACTGACTGAACTCCAGGGCACTTACAAATATATTGGGGACACTTTTAAACTTGTAAAAATAACATTTGACCTTAGTTCAAAAATAAAAAATATATTTATTTAGGCTTAAAATAATAAGACTATTAGGCAGTAGTCTACAGATTCAAAGTGTTTTCTTAAATATTTTTGAACAAAAAACAAACAGAAAACATAAATCAAACAATCATATAAAATATTATTCTTATTTATTTGTGGTTATTTATCGTTACATTTTTTAAACAACTATTAACAATTCTAACTTATTTCTATGTTTTTCTATAATTCAATATAGTTTTTTTTACGTTGTACATGTAACACAGATAGGACAGACGAACAAAAACAAAAGGCGATTGAACTATCTCAATGAAGGGGCATGTGTTGCCTCCTCGTGATATCAGGGGCAACATTATATTGCTTAGGGGCAGTTTTGCCCTTTGCCCTCATGTGTTTCTGACGCTGGTGTGGTGACCACAGCAGGTTAATCAAGTCAGCTGAGATTTTTGCAAAAGGCGTCCATATAAACGTGTGCCCTCCTCCTCCTCCTCCTCCTCCTCCTCCTCCTCCTCCTCCTCCTCCTCCTCCTCCTCCTCCCCCAGCTGGCCGCGTGGTGAAGAGGCCGAGGCCGGACGCGGCTCCGCGGCTGCAGGAGGCGGCGCTGCAGCTGCTGGAGCAGCAGCAGGACCTGCGCGGTCTGCTGCGGGAGGTCTGGGTGAGTCAGGGTGTGCCACTCACTGACTTAAATATCCTGCATTGCATTGTGGGTCGGAGGAACGTTGCTCTGATAGCAGCAGCCTGAGGAGAGCTGCTCCTTCAACTGCTTAGGACCGCACATTTTATTCATTCAAGTTCTAGAAAAAAAGTGTCTTTCTTAATTTTCTGCAGAATCGAGATCCGGCAAACATCGTCACTCAGAAACCGTCTGACGGGGCCACGTCCACCACCGGCGCAGGGCCCCTGCTGGGTGAGTGATGAGGCACACAGTGGCCCCTCACCCCCCAGTGACCCCTCACCCCCCAGTGTCCCCTCACCTCCCAGTGTCCCCTCACCCCCCAGTGTCCCCTCACCTCCCAGTGTCCCCTCACCTCCCAGTGTCCCTCACCCCAGTGTCCCTCACCTCCCAGTGTCCCTCACCCACAGTGCCCCTCACCCCCAGTGACCCTCACCCCAGTGTCCCTCACCTCCCAGTGTCCCCTCGCCCCTCAGTGTCCCCTCACCTCACAGTGGCCCCTCACCCCTCAGTGTCCCCTCACCTCCCAGTGTCCCCTCACCCCTCAGTGTCCCCTCACCTCACAGTGGCCCCTCACCCCTCAGTGTCCCCTCACCTCCCAGTGTCCCCTCACCTCACAGTGGCCCCTCACCCCCCAGTGACCCCTCACCCCCCAGTGTCCCCTCACCTCCCAGTGTCCCCTCACCCCTCAGTGTCCCCTCACCTCACAGTGGCCCCTCACCCCTCAGTGTCCCCTCACCTCACAGTGGCCCCTCACCCCTCAGTGTCCCCTCACCCCTCAGTGTCCCCTCACCTCCCAGTGTCCCCTCACCCCTCAGTGTCCCCTCACCCCTCAGTGTCCCTCACCCTCAGTGTCCCCTCACCTCACAGTGTCCCCTCACCCCCCAGTGTCCCCTCACCCCTCAGTGTCCCTCACCTCACAGTGTCCCTCACCCTCAGTGTCCCTCACCTCCAGTGTCCCTCACCTCAGTGTCCCTCACAGTGTCCCCTCACCCCTCAGTGTCCCCTCACCTCCCAGTGTCCCCTCACCCCTCAGTGTCCCCTCACCCCTCAGTGTCCCCTCACCCCTCAGTGTCCCCTCACCCCCCAGTGTCCCCTCACCTCACAGTGTCCCCTCACCCCTCAGTGTCCCCTCACCTCACAGTGTCCCCTCACCCCTCAGTGTCCCCTCACCTCACAGTGTCCCTCACCCCAGTGTCCCTCACCTCCCAGTGTCCCTCACCCCTCAGTGTCCCTCACCCTCAGTGTCCCTCACCCCCAGTGTCCCCTCACCCCTCAGTGTCCCTCACCCTCAGTGTCCCTCACCTCCCAGTGTCCCCTCACCCTCAGTGTCCCTCACCCTCAGTGTCCCCTCACCTCACAGTGTCCCCTCACCTCACAGTGTCCGCTCACCCCTCAGTGTCCCTCACCCTCCAGTGTCCCTCACCCTCAGTGTCCCTCACCCTCAGTGTCCCCTCACCCCCAGTGTCCCCTCACCCCCAGTGTCCCCTCACCCCAGTGTCCCCTCACCCCCAGTGTCCCTCACCTCACAGTGTCCCCTCACCTCTCAGTGTCCCCTCACCTCACAGTGTCCCTCACCCCCAGTGTCCCCTCACCTCACAGTGTCCCCTCACCCCCCAGTGTCCACTCACCTCACAGTGTCCCCTCACCCCCAGTGTCCCTCACCCCAGTGTCCCTCACCCCAGTGTCCCTCACCTCACAGTGTCCCTCACCCCCAGTGTCCCTCACCTCACAGTGTCCCCTCACCCCAGTGTCCCTCACCTCTCAGTGTCCCTCACCTCACAGTGTCCCCTCACCTCTCAGTGTCCCCTCACCCCTCAGTGTCCCCTCACCTCTCAGTGTCCCCTCACCCCTCAGTGTCCCCTCACCTCTCAGTGTCCCCTCACCCCTCAGTGTCCCTCCACCTCTCAGTGTCCCCTCACCTCACAGTGTCCCCTCACCTCTCAGTGTCCCCTCACCTCACAGTGTCCCCTCACCCTCAGTGTCCCTCACCTCTCAGTGTCCCCTCACCCCAGTGTCCCTCACCTCTCAGTGTCCCTCACCCCTCAGTGTCCCCTCACCCTCAGTGTCCCCTCACCCTCAGTGTCCCCTCACCCCCCAGTGTCCCCTCACCCTCAGTGTCCCTCACCTCTCAGTGTCCCTCACCCTCAGTGTCCCCTCACCTCACAGTGTCCCTCACCCCTCAGTGTCCCTCACCCTCAGTGTCCCTCACCTCTCAGTGTCCCCTCACCCTCAGTGTCCCTCACCTCTCAGTGTCCCCTCACCCCTCAGTGTCCCCTCACCTCTCAGTGTCCCCTCACCTCACAGTGTCCCCTCACCTCTCAGTGTCCCCTCACCCCTCAGTGTCCCCTCACCTCTCAGTGTCCCCTCACCTCTCAGTGTCCCCTCACCCCTCAGTGTCCCCTCACCTCTCCGTGTCCCTCACCCTCAGTGTGCCCTCACCTCTCAGTGTCCCCTCACCTCTCAGTGTCCCCTCACCCCTCAGTGTCCCCTCACCTCTCAGTGTCCCCTCACCCCTCAGTGTCCCCTCACCTCTCAGTGTCCCCTCACCTCTCAGTGTCCCCTCACCTCTCAGTGTCCCCTCACCTCTCAGTGTCCCCTCACCTCTCAGTGTCCCCTCACCTCTCAGTGTCCCCTCACCCCCCAGTGTCCCCTCACCTCACAGTGTCCCCTCACCCCCCAGTGTCCCCTCACCTCACAGTGTCCCCTCACCCCCCAGTGTCCCCTCACCTCACAGTGTGAACTACAGGCCGTGTTTTCTGTGGACAGCGGGCGAGCTGCGGCGGCGGGCCTCACAGCTGGGGGTCCCGGCGGCGGCGCTGGCGGTGAAGATGACGCTGGAGAGGCTGACGGAGATCGTGGGAAGCGAGGACGAAGATCAGCACGGAGGCGTCCTCGCCTCCTCTCAGCGAGTGAGTCGAGGATCTAGAACGGTCTGGCAGCCATGTTCACAGTGTTGGCAGAGTGGAAACCACTTTCTGGAGTTGGTGCTGTTAATGCGGGGCTACTGGTGGTCCCTAGAGTCTAAAGTAGGAGGAGCCAGAGCCTTCAGGTATCAAGCTCCTCCTCTTTTATGAACCAGCTCCACCTTCAGTCCTGGAGGCAGACTCCGCCCCCTCATGGAGACTGAAGACTTTCCTCTTGATGGTCTGATAGTGAGACCTGAACCAGGTTCACCTGGTCCAGACCTAGAGATGCTGCTAGAGGCTGAGAGGCTGAGGGGGACGTGAGGATACACTGAGCTCCTCTCTCCTCTCCTCTCTCCTTATGGACGCTTAGGATACACTGAGCTCCTCTCTCCTCTCCTCTCTCCTTATGGACGCTTAGGATACACTGAGCTCCTCTCTCCTCTCCTCTCACCTTATGGATGCTTAGGATACACTGAGCTCCTCTCTCCTCTCCTCTCTCCTTATGGACGCTGAGGATACACTGAGCTCCTCTCTCCTCTCCTCTCTCCTTATGGACGCTTAGGATACACTGAGCTCCTCTCTCCTCTCCTCTCTCCTTATGGACGCTTAGGATACACTGAGCTCCTCTCTCCTCTCCTCTCTCCTTATGGACGCTTAGGATACACTGAGCACCTCTCTCCTCTCTCCTTATGGACGCTTAGGATACACTGAGCTCCTCTCTCCTCTCCTCTCACCTTATGGACGCTTAGGATACACTGAGCTCCTCTCTCCTCCTCTCTCCTTATGGACGCTTAGGATACACTGAGCTCCTCTCTCCTCTCTCCTTATGGACGCTTAGGATACACTGAGCTTCTCTCTCCTCTCCTCTCTCCTTATGGACGCTTAGGATACACTGAGCTCCTCTCTCCTCCTCTCTCCTTATGGACACTTAGGATACACTGAGCACCTCTCCTCTCCTCTCTCCTTATGGACGCTTAGGATACACTGAGCTCCTCTCTCCTTATGGACGCTTAGGATACACTGAGCTCCTCTCTCCTTATGGACGCTTAGGATACACTGAGCTCCTCTCCTCTCCTCTCTCCTTATGGACGCTTAGGATACACTGAGCTCCTCTCTCTCTCTCCTTATGGACGCTTAGGATACACTGAGCTCCTCTCTCCTCTCTCCTTATGGACGCTTAGGATACACTGAGCTCCTCTCTCCTTATGGACGCTTAGGATACACTGAGCACCTCTCCTCTCTCCTTATGGACGCTTAGGATACACTGAGCTCCTCTCTCCTCTCCTCTCTCCTTATGGACGCTTAGGATACACTGAGCTCCTCTCTCCTCTCCTCTCTCCTTATGGATGCTTAGGATACACTGAGCTCCTCTCTCCTCTCTCCTTATGGACGCTTAGGATACACTGAGCTCCTCTCTCCTCTCTCTCTCCTTATGGACGCTTAGGATACACTGAGCTTCTCTCTCCTCTCCTCTCTCCTTATGGAGACTTAGGATACACTGAGCTCCTCTCTCCTCTCTCCTTATGGACGCTTAGGATACACTGAGCTCCTCTCTCCTCTCCTCTCTCCTTATGGACGCTTAGGATACACTGAGCTCCTCTCTCCTCTCCTCTCTCCTTATGGACACTTAGGATACACTGAGCTCCTCTCCTCTCTCCTCTCCTTATGGACACTTAGGATACACTGACCTCCTCTCTTCTCTCCTCTCTCCTTATGGACGCTTAGGATACACTGAGCACCTCTCTCCTCTCCTCTCTCCTTATGGACGTTTAGGATACACTGAGCTCCTCTCTCCTCTCCTCTCTCCTTATGGACGCTTAGGATACACTGAGCACCTCTCTCCTCTCCTCTCTCCTTATGGACACTTAGGATACACTGAGCTCCTCTCCTCTCTCCTTATGGACTCTTGTTCTACAGGACTGTAGTGGACTCTTGTTCTACAGGACTCTAGTGGACTCTTGTTCTACAGGGCTCTAGTGGACCATGTGTCCCCTCTCTGTCCTCACAGGTCCAGCTGGGCCTCCTGCTGGAGTCCAGCAGAGAGCTGATGTCACAGGGAGCGCTGAGCCCTCTACTGCTGTGGCAGGAGTACAGGAGGGACCAGGTGTGTGTGTTTGTTTGTGTGTCTGTGTGTGTGTGTGTCTGTGTGTATGTGTGTGTGTAAACATGTCACCTGATTAATTCTGAAGCGGTTTTGCACTGTTTGTAATTCCCTTAAGTTTAACAAGCCTTTGATAACTCCTGTAAAGATTTCATTGAGCTCTCGTTGTGTTCCTCAAGTGAACCGTGTCCTTGTTCTCCAGACGCTCCCCCACATGGAGCTGGTGCTCCGCCTCCACTCTCACAACATCCTCAGCCTGACGTCCATCATCGAGACGTAAGAAACACCGTCAGTTACCTTTAGGCAGAGAGGATCATACTGGAGTGTGTGTGGGGCAACAGATAAAGACATCCAGAGCAGCGACACACCAGCACGACGGGGGCGGTGCAGTGAAAGTGACTCCAAAGAAAAGATGACTTTCATAGTTCATTATTTTATTTATTGTATTTATTGTATTTATTTTATTTATTTATTTTATTTTATTTATTTTATAATAAATAATATATTTATTTATTATTTTATTTTATTACTTTTATATTTATTTATTTATTATTTTATGACTTTCATAGTTCATTATTTCCGGAAAAACTAAATAATATTTTTTGCGACCGATGAATGAAGTAAAATTGGAAATTTTTCCACGACTCACCGGTCCACGACCTCGTGAGTACTTTTCATCTTCTGGTTATTTCAGACAGGAAGTCAAAGTACCTGAAATCCAAAGTATTAACAGTTATTGGTGCAACTGAGCTCTAGCGCCCCCGTGTGGACGGTTGAGGCGTGGTGGTTACAAAGCGCGGCCGACCCCTGCGGCACCTGAAGTTGACCCCCGTTCTGTTTCTCCACTCAGTGATGAAGACGCGAGGCTGTGGCTGGTGTCTGGGATGAAGGCGCTGTGCGGCTGGACGAGCAGACGGGACGAGGAGACCGACCGAGTCCGGCAGGAAGTGATGTCGAGTAAGAACGCCACCGAACCCGAAGCACACGGGCCGCTCTGGATTAGAAATGTGGTCAGAAAAAGAACGAGTGATGGAAAGGGAAAGCCCTCGTCTAGTGTCACGGCCACTCGGTGTCGACGGCAGACGGGAGGCAGCGCATCCCCTCGGTGCGCTCTTTATTGGCCCGAGACGGCCCATCCCAGAATGCATTGCACGCGGTGCCCAGAGGGTTTCCACAGCCAGCTCAAATTCACACAGCTGAATATCCGAGTCGGCAGAAACGTGCCCTCATGGCGTCGAGCCCACACGGTGTTCACCGGGCTCTGAGGACGGTGGAGCTGAAGACCTCCTGTGTTTCAGCTGTGGTGGGGGTCTTGGTGGGAAGTGGCTTTGATCCGACGCAGGACCCAGCGGCCCCCGACCGGAGGGCCCCCCCGCTCTGCTGCTCGGTGCTGGACGACATGCTCTCCTGTGAGTCAGAGCCTCCGTCCTCCGCCTGTTCCCTACGCCAGCGTCCTCTTCACTTCCCTGCTTCCTTCTTCTCTCCGTCTCTTCAGGGCTGCTGGACGCCGTGGAGGACCGTCAGGGGCCCGCAGCGGGGGCCGAGCTGTGGTTCGTGGTTCTTCCTGTGTGTTATCAAGCTTTATGACGTGAGGCAGTTGGTTGAGTTTTGAACGCCGTTCCTCAAACCTTCTCTGATCTTAATGTGAGCATCAGGCTCCGCCCACACGGCCATGGGGGGCGGAGCTCATCACTACAGGCTCCTCATGTCGATATATAAACGTCGAGTGGCGGTTCCTCACAGAAAGACGATGTATTGCCTCCGTCTGACGTCCCCGTCTCCTCACAGGATCCGGGTGTTGGACGCCTCGCTGTGCGGCGCCTCGGCGTCGGCGGAGAGCCTCCGGCGCTTCTTCACGCACGCCCTCACGCGGACGCTCACGCACAAGCCTCGACTCACCGGTAAGCACGCGCGGCGTTCCCCCGTCGCTCGGCTTCGTGGCGCTCCCGCGACCGCCGTCAGAACTCTGAACTCACGTCGTCTCCGCAGTGTCCGACGCCATCGCTCTGCAGAAGGAGTGGACCTTCGCCAAAGCCGAGCGCTCGCTGACCGCTCTGTTCCGGAAGGTAAAAGAGACGAAGGAGAAGAACGTTGTCCTTGAAGGTCATTGATGTGGGGAACGTTGTCCTTGAAGGTCATTGATGTGGGGAACGGTGTCCTTGAAGGTCATTGATGTGGGGAACGTTGTCCTTGAAGGTCATTGATGTGGGGAACGTTGTCCTTGAAGGTCATTGATGTGGGGAACGTTGTCCTTGAAGGTCATTGATGTGGGGAACGTACTCAGACCCCTTCACATTCTAAAGGGGAGACTTCAGTTTCTATTTTTTAATACATTTGCAAACATTTCTACATTTCTGTTTTTTCCCTGTCAACATGGAGCTGAGTGACAATGAGAAATAAAATGAGCTTTTTTGATTTTATCAAATGGCTGCAATGAAACAAAGCGTGAACATGTTAAAGGAGTCATGTGGATGAACCTGTTCATTGGTCATGAGGATGAACCTGTTCATTGGTCACCATGTGGATGAACCTGTTCATTGGTCATGAGGATGAACCTGTTCATTGGTCACCATGTGGATGAACCTGTTCATTGGTCATGAGGATGAACCTGTTCATTGGTCATGTGGCTGAACCTGTTCATTGGTCATGAGGATGAACCTGTTCATTGGTCATGTGGATGAACCTGTTCATTGGTCATGAGGATGAACCTGTTCATTGGTCATGAGGATGAACCTGTTCATTGATCATGTGGATGAACCTGTTCATTGATCATGTGGATGAACCCTGTTCATTGATCATGTGGATGAACCTGTTCATTGGTCATGAGGATGAACCTGTTCATTGGTCATGAGGATGAACCTGTTCATTGGTCATGTGGATGAACCTGTTCATTGGTCATGAGGATGAACCTGTTCATTGGTCATGAGGATGAACCTGTTCATTGGTCATGTGGATGAACCTGTTCATTGGTCATGAGGATGAACCTGTTCATTGGTCATGAGGATGAACCTGTTCATTGGTCATGAGGATGAACCTGTTCATTGGTCATGTGATGAACCTGTTCATTGGTCATGAGGATGAACCTGTTCATTGGTCATGTGGATGAACCTGTTCATTGGTCATGTGGATGAACCTGTTCATTGGTCATGAGGATGAACCTGTTCATTGGTCATGAGGATGAACCTGTTCATTGGTCATGTGGATGAACCTGTTCATTGGTCATGAGGATGAACCTGTTCATTGGTCATGTGATGAACCTGTTCATTGGTCATGAGGATGAACCTGTTCATTGGTCATGTGGATGAACCTGTTCATTGGTCATGAGGATGAACCTGTTCATTGGTCATGTGGATGAACCTGTTCATTGGTCATGAGGATGAACCTGTTCATTGGTCATGTGGATGAACCTGTTCATTGGTCATGTGGATGAACCTGTTCATTGGTCATGAGGATGAACCTGTTCATTGGTCATGAGGATGAACCTGTTCATTGGTCATGTGGATGAACCTGTTCATTGGTCATGAGGATGAACCTGTTCATTGGTCATGTGGATGAACCTGTTCATTGGTCATGTGGATGAACCTGTTCATTGGTCATGAGGATGAACCTGTTCATTGGTCATGTGGATGAACCTGTTCATTGGTCATGAGGATGAACCTGTTCATTGGTCATGAGGATGAACCTGTTCATTGGTCATGAGGATGAACCTGTTCATTGGTCATGTGGATGAACCTGTTCATTGATCATGTGGATGAACCTGTTCATTGGTCATGAGGATGAACCTGTTCATTGGTCATGTGGATGAACCTGTTCATTGGTCATGAGGATGAACCTGTTCATTGGTCATGTGGATGAACCTGTTCATTGGTCATGTGGATGAACCTGTTCATTGATCATGTGGATGAACCTGTTCATTGGTCATGAGGATGAACCTGTTCATTGGTCATGAGGATGAACCTGTTCATTGGTCATGTGATGAACCTGTTCATTGGTCATGAGGATGAACCTTCATTGGTCACCATGTGGATGAACCTGTTCATTGGTCATGTGGATGAACCTTCATTGGTCACCATGTGGATGAACCTGTTCATTGGTCATGTGGATGAACCTGTTAATTGGTCATGAGGATGAATCTGTTCATTGGTCATGAGGATGAACCTGTTCATTGGTCATGTGATGAACCTGTTCATTGGTCATGAGGATGAACCTGTTCATTGGTCATGAGGATGACCCTGTTCATTGGTCATGTGGATGAACCTGTTCATTGGTCATGAGGATGAACCTGTTCATTGGTCATGAGGATGACCCTGTTCATTGGTCATGAGGATGAACCTGTTCATTGATCATGTGGATGAACCTGTTCATTGGTCATGTGGATGAACCCTGTTCATTGATCATGTGGATGAACCTGTTCATTGGTCATGAGGATGAACCTGTTCATTGGTCATGTGGATGAACCTGTTCATTGGTCATGAGGATGAACCTGTTCATTGGTCATGTGGATGAACCTGTTCATTGATCATGTGGATGAACCTGTTCATTGGTCATGAGGATGAACCTGTTCATTGGTCATGAGGATGAACCTTCATTGGTCATGTGGATGAACCTGTTCATTGGTCACCATGTGGATGAACCTGTTCATTGGTCATGAGGATGAACCTGTTCATTGGTCATGAGGATGAACCTTCATTGGTCACCATGTGGATGAACCTGTTCATTGGTCATGTGGATGAACCTGTTCATTGGTCATGTGGATGAACCTGTTCATTGGTCATGTGGATGAACCTGTTCATTGGTCATGAGGATGAACCTGTTCATTGGTCATGTGATGAACCTGTTCATTGGTCATGAGGATGAACCTGTTCATTGGTCACCATGTGAATGAACCTGTTCATTGGTCATGTGGATGAACCTGTTCATTGGTCATGAGGATGAACCTGTTCATTGGTCATGAGGATGAACCTGTTCATTGGTCATGTGGATGAACCTGTTCATTGGTCATGAGGATGAACCTGTTCATTGGTCATGTGGATGAACCTGTTCATTGTTCACCATGTGGATGAACCTGTTCATTGGTCATGTGATGAACCTGTTCATTGGTCATGTGATGAACCTGTTCATTGGTCACCATGGTGATCCGTTGAGGTTACCTGACGATGTCTGTGTTCCGGTCCCAGCTGGCCGTGGTCTCCAGCGTGGAGCAGCTGCTCCGTCACCTGCAGCAGGTTCTGGAAACCCACGAGGTCAACTGGAAGCACGTGCTGAGCTTCCTATCCACGCTGCTGGTCTACAACCCCGGAGCCCAGCGCAGCCTGACGGGTACGAGGAGGAGGAGGAGGAGGAGCTACACCATGTTATGAACTACGAAGACGTTTGGCCACTTTTAGGAAGGAAATCAAATATAGAGGCCAGAGGCCGTTCATGCGAATGCATCCAGAGTGTTCACTCACTGAAGCATTGGTGACATTGTCCCATGGCTACCTGAGGGGTGTGAAGCTCCTCACACCTGGTCTGTTGCTCCGCTCCAGAGCTGCTGTCCAGACTGCTAAGCTCGGCGTTCCAAGGCTACGACCTGGAGAACATGATCACGGCCTTCCTGTTGGCCCGACAGGGGGCGCTGGAGGGACCCGCCATCTTCCCCTCCTACAGCACCTGGTTCAAGGTTTCATATTGAGTGTGTGTGTGTGTGCGTGTGTGTGTGTGTTTATAGGGTTGTTGTTCAAACCCATGATGCAACACTTCCCAAGGTCGTGGGATTGTCTGTTTTTATTTCTGTTCTTGTCACAGAGTTAAGCTCCTCAATATGTAGTTTTTACTTTTAGCATTCTATTATATTCATTGAATGTGTTCATGTAACTCTGTTCATCTAGTCACATGACATCTATTGTTCACCTGGTCACATGACATCTATTGTTCACCTGGTCACATGACATCTATTGTTCATCTGGTCACATGGCATCTATTGTTCATCTGGTCACATGACATCTGTTGTTCATCTGGTCACATGACATCTATTGTTCATCTGGTCAGATGACATCTATTGTTCACCTGGTCACATGACATATATTGTTCATCTGGTCACATGACGTCTATTGTTCACCTGGTCACATGACATCTATTGTTCATCTGGTCACATGGCATCTATTGTTCATCTGGTCACATGACATCTGTTGTTCATCTGGTCACATGACATCTATTGTTCATCTGGTCACATGGCATCTATTGTTCACCTGGTCACATGACATCTATTGTTCACCTGGTCACATGACATCTAGTGTTCATCTGGTCACATGACATCTATTGTTCATCTGGTCACATGACATCTATTGTTCATCTGGTCACATGACATCTATTGTTCACCTGGTCACATGACATCTATTGATCACCTGGTCACATGACATCTATTGTTCATCTGGTCACATGGCATCTATTGTTCATCTGGTCACATGACATCTGTTGTTCATCTGGTCACATGACATCTATTGTTCATCTGGTCACATGGCATCTATTGTTCATCTGGTCACATGACATCTGTTGTTCATCTGGTCACATGACATCTATTGTTCATCTGGTCAGATGACATCTATTGTTCACCTGGTCACATGACATATATTGTTCATCTGGTCACATGACGTCTATTGTTCACCTGGTCACATGACATCTATTGTTCATCTGGTCACATGGCATCTATTGTTCATCTGGTCACATGACATCTGTTGTTCATCTGGTCACATGACATCTATTGTTCATCTGGTCACATGGCATCTATTGTTCACCTGGTCACATGACATCTATTGTTCATCTGGTCACATGACATCTATTGTTCATCTGGTCACATGGCATCTATTGTTCATCTGGTCACATGACATCTGTTGTTCATCTGGTCACATGACATCTATTGTTCATCTGGTCACATGACATCTATTGTTCATCTGGTCACATGACATCTATTGTTCATCTGGTCACATGACATCTATTGTTCATCTGGTCACATGACATCTATTGTTCATCTGGTCACATGACATCTATTGTTCATCTGGTCACATGACATCTATTGTTCATCTGGTCACATGACATCTATTGTTCATCTGGTCACATGACATCTATTGTTCATCTGGTCACATGACATCTATTGTTCATCTGGTCACATGACATCTATTGTTCATCTGGTCACATGACATCTATTGTTCATCTGGTCACATGACATCTATTGTTCATCTGGTCACATGACATCTATTGTTCATCTGGTCACATGACATCTATTGTTCATCTGGTCACATGACATCTATTGTTCATCTGGTCACATGACATCTATTGTTCATCTGGTCACATGACATCTATTGTTCATCTGGTCACATGACATCTATTGTTCATCTGGTCACATGACATCTATTGTTCATCTGGTCACATGACATCTATTGTTCATCTGGTCACATGACATCTATTGTTCATCTGGTCACATGACATCTATTGTTCATCTGGTCACATCTATTGTTCATCTGGTCACATGACATCTATTGTTCATCTGGTCACATGACATCTATTGTTCATCTGGTCACATGACATCTATTGTTCATCTGGTCACATGACATCTATTGTTCATCTGGTCACATGACATCTATTGTTCATCTGGTCACATGACATCTATTGTTCATCTGGTCACATGACATCTATTGTTCATCTGGTCACATGACATCTATTGTTCACCTGGTCACATGACATCTATTGTTCATCTGGTCACATGACATCTATTGTTCATCTGGTCACATGACATCTATTGTTCACCTGGTCACATGACATCTATTGTTCATCTGGTCACATGACATCTATTGTTCACCTGGTCACATGACATCTATTGTTCATCTGGTCACATGACATCTATTGTTCATCTGGTCACATGACATCTATTGTTCATCTGGTCACATGACATCTATTGTTCATCTGGTCACATGACATCTATTGTTCATCTGGTCACATGACATCTATTGTTCATCTGGTCACATGACATCTATTGTTCATCTGGTCACATGACATCTATTGTTCATCTGGTCACATGACATCTATTGTTCATCTGGTCACATGACATCTATTGTTCATCTGGTCACATGACATCTATTGTTCATCTGGTCACATGACATCTATTGTTCATCTGGTCACATGACATCTATTGTTCATCTGGTCACATGACATCTATTGTTCATCTGGTCACATGACATCTATTGTTCATCTGGTCACATGACATCTATTGTTCATCTGGTCACATGACATCTATTGTTCATCTGGTCACATGACATCTATTGTTCATCTGGTCACATGACATCTATTGTTCATCTGGTCACATGACATCTATTGTTCATCTGGTCACATGACATCTATTGTTCATCTGGTCACATGACATCTATTGTTCATCTGGTCACATGACATCTATTGTTCATCTGGTCACATGACATCTATTGTTCATCTGGTCACATGACATCTATTGTTCATCTGGTCACATGACATCTATTGTTCATCTGGTCACATGACATCTATTGTTCATCTGGTCACATGACATCTATTGTTCATCTGGTCACATGACATCTATTGTTCATCTGGTCACATGACATCTATTGTTCATCTGGTCACATGACATCTATTGTTCATCTGGTCACATGACATCTATTGTTCATCTGGTCACATGACATCTATTGTTCATCTGGTCACATGACATCTATTGTTCATCTGGTCACATGACATCTATTGTTCATCTGGTCACATGACATCTATTGTTCATCTGGTCACATGACATCTATTGTTCATCTGGTCACATGACATCTATTGTTCATCTGGTCACATGACATCTATTGTTCATCTGGTCACATGACATCTATTGTTCATCTGGTCACATGACATCTATTGTTCATCTGGTCACATGACATCTATTGTTCATCTGGTCACATGACATCTATTGTTCATCTGGTCACATGACATCTATTGTTCATCTGGTCACATGACATCTATTGTTCATCTGGTCACATGACATCTATTGTTCATCTGGTCACATGACATCTATTGTTCATCTGGTCACATGACATCTATTGTTCATCTGGTCACATGACATCTATTGTTCATCTGGTCACATGACATCTATTGTTCATCTGGTCACATGACATCTATTGTTCATCTGGTCACATGACATCTATTGTTCACCTGGTCACATGACATCTATTGTTCATCTGGTCACATGACATCTATTGTTCACCTGGTCACATGACATCTATTGTTCATCTGGTCACATGACATCTATTGTTCATCTGGTCACATGACATCTATTGTTCACCTGGTCACATGACATCTATTGTTCACCTGGTCACATGACATCTATTGTTCATCTGGTCACATGACATCTATTGTTCATCTGGTCACATGACATCTATTGTTCACCTGGTCACATGACATCTATTGTTCATCTGGTCACATGACATCTATTGTTCATCTGGTCACATGACATCTATTGTTCATCTGGTCACATGACATCTATTGTTCACCTGGTCACATGACATCTATTGTTCACCTGGTCACATGACATCTATTGTTCATCTGGTCACATGACATCTATTGTTCATCTGGTCACATGACATCTATTGTTCATCTGGTCACATGACATCTATTGTTCATCTGGTCACATGACATCTATTGTTCATCTGGTCACATGACATCTATTGTTCATCTGGTCACATGACATCTATTGTTCATCTGGTCACATGACATCTATTGTTCATCTGGTCACATGACATCTATTGTTCATCTGGTCACATGACATCTATTGTTCATCTGGTCACATGACATCTATTGTTCATCTGGTCACATGACATCTATTGTTCATCTGGTCACATGACATCTATTGTTCATCTGGTCACATGACATCTATTGTTCATCTGGTCACATGACATCTATTGTTCATCTGGTCACATGACATCTATTGTTCATCTGGTCACATGACATCTATTGTTCATCTGGTCACATGACATCTATTGTTCATCTGGTCACATGACATCTATTGTTCATCTGGTCACATGACATCTATTGTTCATCTGGTCACATGACATCTATTGTTCATCTGGTCACATGACATCTATTGTTCATCTGGTCACATGACATCTATTGTTCATCTGGTCACATGACATCTATTGTTCATCTGGTCACATGACATCTATTGTTCATCTGGTCACATGACATCTATTGTTCATCTGGTCACATGACATCTATTGTTCATCTGGTCACATGACATCTATTGTTCATCTGGTCACATGACATCTATTGTTCATCTGGTCACATGACATCTATTGTTCATCTGGTCACATGACATCTATTGTTCACCTGGTCACATGACATCTATTGTTCATCTGGTCACATGACATCTATTGTTCATCTGGTCACATGACATCTATTGTTCATCTGGTCTCATGACATCTATTGTTCATCTGGTCACATGACATCTATTGTTCATCTGGTCACATGACATCTATTGTTCATCTGGTCACATGACATCTATTGTTCATCTGGTCACATGACATCTATTGTTCATCTGGTCACATGACATCTATTGTTCATCTGGTCACATGACATCTATTGTTCATCTGGTCACATGACATCTATTGTTCACCTGGTCACATGACATCTATTGTTCATCTGGTCACATGACATCTATTGTTCATCTGGTCACATGACATCTATTGTTCATCTGGTCACATGACATCTATTGTTCATCTGGTCACATGACATCTATTGTTCACCTGGTCACATGACATCTATTGTTCATCTGGTCACATGACATCTATTGTTCATGTGGTCACATGACATCTATTGTTCATCTGGTCTCATGACATCTAGTGTTCATCTGGTCACATGACATCTAGTGTTCATCTGGTCACATGACGTCTATTGTTCATCTGGTCACATGACATCTATTGTTCATCTGGTCACATGACATCTATTGTTCATCTGGTCACATGACATCTATTGTTCATCTGGTCACATGACATCTATTGTTCATCTGGTCTCATGACATCTATTGTTCATCTGGTCACATGACATCTATTGTTCATCTGGTCACATGACATCTATTGTTCATCTGGTCACATGACATCTATTGTTAACCTGGTCACATGACGTCTATTGTTCATCAGGTCACATGACATCTATTGTTCATCTAGTCACATGACATCTATTGTTCATCTGGTCACATGACATCTATTGTTCACCTGGTCACATGACATCTATTGTTCACCTGGTCACATGACATCTATTGTTCACCTGGTCACATGACATCTATTGTTCACCTGGTCACATGACATCTATTGTTCATCTGGTCACATGACATCTATTGTTCATCTGGTCTCATGACATCTATTGTTCATCTGGTCACATGACATCTATTGTTCATCTGGTCACATGACATCTATTGTTCATCTGGTCACATGACATCTATTGTTCATCTGGTCTCATGACATCTATTGTTCATCTGGTCACATGACGTCTATTGTTCATCTGGTCACATGACATCTATTGTTCATCAGGTCATAGATGTGGTGTGTGTCCATATTGTAAAGCCTCTGAGGGGAGTTTATAGACTCTTTGCTATATAAAATAAATTCTAACTCTTCCTCTCCAGATGTCTTTCGGGGGGGGCAGCTGCCTCCATGCGGGCAGTAAGAAGTCGGTGGTGTTTCTGCTGAAGTTTCTCTCTGACCTGGTGCCCTTTGAACCCTCGCAGTACCTCAAGGTGACGTTCTGCACACGTCTCTCACAGTTTTCAAAGCCTCATTTAAAGACATCATATAAATATATATATATATATATCTTTTATATATCAGATGAACCTTTAATAATTCAGAAGAAAACATAAATACTCAAATATAGTTCATACAGTCTGTGGGCTTTGATAAGTGTAGACAGTATAATACACCATAATACAAACAAATATATAAATTATAAAATAGTATTCCGGACTATAACTTCATACTATACAGTCTGTGGTAGAAAGTAACAAAGTACATTTACTCCGTTACTGTGCTGAAGTAACATGGTGAGGTCCTCAGTTCATCACTTCACGATATCTCAGAGGGAACTATTGAACTTTTTAACTACAACACATTTATCTCTGAGCTGTAGGAACTCATTCAGATTATGAGGATTACACATTCAAAGCTTTCACAAAACAATTTCTAAATATACAACCAGTCGTTCTCAACCTTGTTGGTTTAGGACACTTTCACCATCAGGTATGAACAGGTACATCGACCACTTCTGTGTCAAGTTCCCCTCCGACCTCGTGAGTCCACACGAAGGACAGTTTCTGTTCGGTGGACTTTATATCCAGATATCAGGATTACGGGCTGATAGTCTCTGTGCCGTCCTCCTTGGAGACGAGAAAGTGGAGATGAAACTATTCAGCTGTTACATTTCACTCCTTTAGCGGTGGGTTGGCTGGTTAGCTATCTAGCTAGGTAGCTTGTTAATTGCTTCACGCTACAGCTACAGACCATAAGAAGGGCTTCGTTATTTTAACACATATAGCCGTCATCCTTTCATGCTAATCGCTAACGCTAATATGCTGACAACTGTTATGATTCTGCGAGTTCAAAAAGTAGCCGAGTGCCGTGAAGGTTCTGTTGTGGTGACACACAACAGTCTGAACGCTGACGAGCATTTGAGAATGTGGGAGATGTGTATGCTAGCTAGCTACATGCTACTACATGCTCACACATGGGCTTCAGCTGAAAAGTGCGTTGGGGGTTTAGTGACTAAAGGAAATGTTGTGAGGAGTTTGTGTTGTTAAAGCTATAGTGTTACTCACTCAGCGGCTGGCTAGTTAAAGTTAGCTAGGTAGCTCGCTAATTACCTTCGCATTGAAAATGCGGAAGGTTATGTTTTGATCGCCGTGTATTTATTTATTTATTTGTATGCGTGTTACTCGCATAACTCAAAAAGTATTAAACCGAATCGCATGAAATTGGGTGGGATGATTGGTTATTATCCGGGGACCATTTGATTAGATTTTGGGATCGATCGGGTCAAAGGTCAAGGTCATGAAAAGGTCAAAATCTTCTTTTTACCATAGTCAATTCTTATCCAATTGGCATGCAACCAATGTCAACATGTTCATAATTCAATGCCCAATCTTGTGATATGTGAAGGTATGCGCTCTACCAAGTGCCCGTTCTAGTTCCTCCATGTTTTCATGCTACAGCGACAGACCACAAGGAGCACCACATGACCGTCCGTAGCAGAAATATAAGTACAAATAAATAAATTGTTGCTTTCGTAAGCTCCTCCCAACTAACAGCATCATCAACCCCCCCGTCAGCGCGTGGAGCCTCTGGCGCCGCTTGGTGCTGCACGCTACGTCTGCACACTTCTGTTATCGCTCCAATGCAGAGGAGTTGATCCAACGTCACAGTGAGGAAGAGGCTCTGACTCACTTCACTGGGAGGAGAGCTCCACCAGAGACTCCGCCCCTCACGCTGGTTTCTCCTCCGCCAGGTTCACGTCCTGCAGCCTCCGTACGTACGCGTGAAGCACCGCGGCCTCCTGATGGAGTACGTCTCTCTGGCCAAGACCCGGCTGGCCGACCTCAAGGTGAACGCCGAGGGATTCGTCCGCCGGTCCGGGAGGACGGCCTGACATCGACACCCGGCTCAGATGTGTTGTGTGTGCAGGAGTCGGTGGAGGACATGGGGCTGTACGAGGACGGCTCAGGAGGAGCGGCACTGCAGGTAACAGCGCCGCCCGGTGGTTCAATGGTGTCATGACGAGTCATCGGCACAGGACGCTCTTATTTTGACTCTTTTGATCCACGTCGTCCCCTTTCCTTCTCCTCGGTCGTCCCCTTTCCTTCTCCCCGGTCGTCCCCTTTCCTTCTCCCCCGTCGTCCCCTTTCCTTCTCCCCCGTCGTCCCCTTTCCTTCTCCTCGGTCGTCCCCTTTCCTTCTCCTCGGTCGTCCCCTTTCCTTCTCCCCCGTCGTCCCCTTTCCTTCTCCTCGGTCGTCCCCTTTCCTTCTCCCCGTCGTCCCCTTTCCTTCTCCTCGGTCGTCCCCTTTCCTTCTCCCCCGTCGTCCCCTTTCCTTCTCCTCGGTCGTCCCCTTTCCTTCTCCCCCGTCGTCCCCTTTCCTTCTCCTCGGTCGTCCCCTTTCCTTCTCCCCCGTCGTCCCCTTTCCTTCTCCCCCGTCGTCCCCTTTCCTTCTCCTCGGTCGTCCCCTTTCCTTGTCCCCCGTCGTCCCCTTTCCTTCTCCCACCGTCGTCCCCTTTCCTTCTCCCCCGTCGTCCCCTTTCCTTCTCCCCCCGTCGTCCCCTTTCCTTCTCCCCCGTCGTCCCTTTCCTTCTCCCACCGTCGTCCCCTTTCCTTCTCCCCCCGTCGTCCCCTTTCCTTCTCCCCCGTCGTCCCCTTTCCTTCTCCCCCGTCGTCCCCTTTCCTTCTCCCCGTCGTCCCCTTTCCTTCTCCCCCGTCGTCCCCTTTCCTTCTCCCCCGTCGTCCCCTTTCCTTCTCCCACCGTCGTCCCCTTTCCTTCTCCCCCCGTCGTCCCCTTTCTTTCTCCCCCGTCGTCCCCTTTCCTTCTCCCCCGTCGTCCCCTTTCCTTCTCCCACCGTCGTCCCCTTTTCTTCTCCCCCCGTCGTCCCCTTTCCTTCTTCCCCGTCGTCCCCTTTCCTTCTCCTCGGTCGTCTCCCCCACCCAAAAATATGATCCGATGAGACGTTTGAGGCCAACGTGGACGTTTCTACGTCATCCAGACGAGTTGAACACGTTAAATTAAAACTGTGACCGTCATCCACTCAGAATTCAGACCTGAGCCGGTGCTTCAGTTTCAGGAGTGACCGTGTTAACTGGTGACTTTGGGGCCTGCGGGTGAAAGAAGTAGTTGTGTAGTAAACAGACGAGGACCAACGAGTCGCCCGTTAACACGGGCACTCCCTGCAACACCGGCGGCGTCTCTGGCTGCGAGCCGCTGACTGCGTTGACCACCGCTGGACATGTAAAGGTACCCAACGTGTGTGTGTGTGTGTGTGCGTGTGTGCGTGTGTGTGTTGTGTGCGTGGGTGTGTGTGTGTGTGTGTGTTGTGTGTTGTGTGTGTGTGTGCAGCCGCAGTGCCAGGCCGCCCAGGACGTGGAGAGGGCGGTGTCTCTGTTTGAGAGCACGGGGCGGATCTCTGCCACCGTGATGGAGGCCAGGTATCCATGGAGACACGCAGAGCTTCAGACAACCTGCTTTAGTCATGTTGAGTATTGACCCTCCTCCTCCTCCTCCTCCTCCTCAGTATCTTCCGGCGGCCGTATTTCCTGGCGTGGTTCCTCTCCGCTCTGATGACCCCGAGGACGGTGAGCGTCTCTCCGCCGTCACACGTCTCTCCGTGTCTTCACCTCACGGTGTCTTTCCTTCCTCCAGCTTCCCGTGAAAGCCGACGCTCGGATGAGTTTCATCGAGGCTCTGAGGAAGTGAGTCAGTAGATTGGGAACAGACATCCTGTCCGGTGTGTTGATGTATTACTGCTGCTGTGTGTGTGCATTGTGGACGTCCGGCAGCAGTAACGCTTCTCTGTGCCGCTTCAGGGCCGATAAGATCCCCGCTGCACAGCACTCCTCTTACCTGGAGTCCTGTCACAAGCACCGGCAGCAGAACGGTGACGGTCATCCGCCCGGTTATTGTGCAATCGCACACAGATTTGACGTGTCCTCATGTTGCGTTGCAGTTCAGTAACCGTTGTGTTCCCAGGAGGAGCCGAGGGCCCGGACGCCAGCGACGAGCCTCTGGAGGTCCTGAAGAAGCAGCTGCAGGAATGCACCGAGCTGCTGGAGGAGGGGCGTGACGGAGGTGTGCAGAGATGGAGGAAGGCCCGGAAACAACAGATTCTCTCCTCTCTATAACTGACTTGGAGTTGGACGATATACCAACAATGTAGTTCATGAACGTGCATAACCACGTGGTGGCGTTTGTTCCTCCTCCCTCAGAGATGTCGGCCCAGCTGTCCAGGGTCTCTCACACTCTGAGCGCCATCTTTCCTGGCCACCCCGATGAGCCGGTCGGTCGGACGGTCATTGAACTGCACACGAGCGTCCGGCCGGCCCCCGAGCTGCACGTCAGAGTACGCCCCCCCCCCCCCCCCCCGCCTCACACGGGGCGCCGCGTGTCCGTCGGCGGGTCCTCCGTCGCCCCCTCACGCTCTCCCTCGTGTCCTCAGGCCGTCAACTTGATCCTGAGGAGCTTCTGCCGGTGTGTGCTGGAGGCCTCCAGAGGAAACGCTCCCAGCAAGTGAGCCGGGCGCGTGTTATGTGTTGATGTTGTTGTCAGGCGCTGACCAATGGGAGGGGGATTATTGGGCATGGACATCCGTCTGGTAGATGGTACGTGGACCTTGTTTATCTCTTTTCTAGTCACTCAAAGCACTTCAACACTTCTATATTCACCGCTCCACACAACGCGGACGAGATTCATAAAATAATTTGACGCTCGACAGCCGAGATTGATTTTAGTTTTTTTCGAGCCCTCCGAGATGAGATGTTTAATGGCTTTTGCGGCGTGTGGGGATTTTAGTGGCGCCCCCTCGTGGTGAAGTTGCATATTGTAATCAGCTGGCGACGGCGTTATTCCAAGATGGCGAAGCCTCCGACCTGGAAGCTTCTTCAGGAACAAGAAGATGACCTCACGGTTCTCACATGTGTTTGTTATGCGTGATAAAAGGATTTAAGACAAGTCCATGAACTCATAAGGAGCTAAAGGGAATAATCCAAAGTAAGACAACAGCAATCTGAGGAGTTTAACAGACAGATGTAAGAGAGTATAATATAGATTAATAACCCAAATAATAAGTGAATATAATAACACTCTTCTCCGTGTCTGCAGACAAAGCCCGTGGGCCTCCAGGTTCGTCGGTGCGTTGCTCGGCAACACGCAGCTCGTCTCCGGCCTCCTGCACGCGGTCTGGGACCTCTTTCACAACCAGGTACTCGAACACACGATCCAGTTTCACGGCAAAACGACATCCCCGGTCCCCCCGTCGGCCTCACCGCCCTCTCCCTGTCTAAAAGGCGTCGCTGCTGAGCCCCGCCCACCTGCTCGGCCTGGCGGCGTTCGTGGTGCACCTCCACGCCGGCACGCCCCGCGGCCCTCTGGTCCTTCTGGCCCCGCCCACCGCGCAGCCGGAGCCGGTCGGCGTGGCGGCGGCTCTGAGCTCGGCGCTGGTCTGCAGCTCGCAGGCCGACATGCTCTTCTGCATCCGGTGAGTGGCGCGTGGTTCACTCCCTCATCTCTGGCGTTGGCGGTCACGTGACGCCCGGCTCCGCCCCCTCTCCGTCTTGTCGTTGTTGTGCAGGTTGTGTGTGGCGGCCGTGTGCTACGGGATCTGCAGGGGGGGCCAGCAGCAGGACTACATCCCCCACAGCCTCTACAAGAAGGTCCGTGTCACTCGGCTTGTGTTCCTTCACCGTGTCGTTACCCTCGCTTCCAATGGGGACGTGAGATTTAAAATATAATCAAATAATAAGTTATAAAAATAAGTCAAAAAGTCAGTCATCTTTATTGTAAATGTTCCATTTGTGGAAAATACAGAAGATCGTAAGTGTGTTTGTCTGTTGGCCGACATGAAGAGAGTCCTGGAACCCCATTGGTCCCCATGGGGATGAACCTGTTCATTGGTCATGTGGATGAACCTGTTCATTGGTCATGAGGATGAACCTGTTCATTGGTCATGTGGATGAACCTGTTCATTGGTCATGTGGATGAACCTGTTCATTGGTCATGTGGATGAACCCTGTTCATTGGTAATGTGGATGAACCTGTTCATTGGTCATGAGGATGAACCTGTTCATTGGTCATGTGGATGAACCCTGTTCATTGGTCATGTGGATGAACCTGTTCATTGGTCATGTGGATGAACCTGTTCATTGGTCATGAGGATGAACCTGTTCATTGGTCATGAGGATGAACCTGTTCATTGGTCACCATGTGGATGAACCTGTTCATTGGTCATGAGGATGAACCTGTTCATTGGTCACCATGTGGATGAACCTGTTCATTGGTCATGAGGATGAACCTGTTCATTGGTCATGAGGATGAACCTGTTCATTGGTCATGTGGATGAACCCTGTTCATTGGTCATGTGGATGAACCCTGTTCATTGGTAATGTGGATGAACCTGTTCATTGGTCATGAGGATGAACCTGTTCATTGGTCATGTGGATGAACCTGTTCATTGGTCATGTGGATGAACCTGTTCATTGGTCATGAGGATGAACCCTGTTCATTGGTCATGTGGATGAACCTGTTCATTGGTCATGAGGATGAACCTGTTCATTGGTCATGTGGATGAACCTGTTCATTGGTCATGTGGATGAACCCTGTTCATTGGTCATGAGGATGAACCTGTTCATTGATCATGTGGATGAACCTGTTCATTGGTCATGAGGATGAACCCTGTTCATTGGTCATGTGATGAACCTGTTCATTGGTCATGTGATGAACCTGTTCATTGGTCATGAGGATGAACCTGTTCATTGGTCATGTGGATGAACCTGTTCATTGGTCATGTGGATGAACCTGTTCATTGGTCATGTAGATGAACCTGTTCATTGGTCATGTGGATGAACCTGTTCATTGGTGATGTGGATGAACCTGTTCATTGGTCATGTGGATGAACCTGTTCATTGGTCATGTGGATGAACCTGTTCATTGGTCATGAGGATGAACCTGTTCATTGGTCACCATGTGGATGAACCTGTTCATTGGTCATGTGGATGAACCTGTTCATTGGTCATGTGGATGAACCTGTTCATTGGTCATGTGGATGAACCTGTTCATTGGTCATGAGGATGAACCTGTTCATTGGTCATGTGGATGAACCTGTTCATTGGTCATGTGGATGAACCCTGTTCATTGGTCATGTGGATGAACCTGTTCATTGGTCATGTGGATGAACCTGTTCATTGGTCATGTGGATGAACCCTGTTCATTGGTCATGTGGATGAACCTGTTCATTGGTAATGTGCAGGGGTCCCCAAACTTTTTCCTGAGAAGGCCACATAACGTTTCCCTTGTCTGCTGGAGGGCCGGGGGTTGCTAGTGAGAGTGTGCTCACCTGTGAGCGCGCATCACGGCTGAGCGTGCAGACAACATTTAACGGAGCGGAGCAGCGCGTGCGCTCTGATCGCTCTTTTAATGAAGTATCGATACTAAAAATATGCTAAATCACATCGTTTTTAACGTACGGGTACTTTGTTAGCATCGCTACACCGTGCAGCGTGACAGCAGCAGATGTAGCGGACTAACATTCAAGCTAACCTAACTAACTTCCCAAACGCTGTCGACATCTGAACGCTGATTGGCCGAGACGCGACACGTCCCATCAAAGATGTTTTATTGCGAAGAGCACCACTCCACATTTTCTCAGCGTCTCACTGCAATCTTAACGGCAGCGGGGCAGGTGAAAAAATAAATAAATCGGAACGCGTCTCTGGTTTTGTTCAGGGGGCCGGTCCACATGGGGAGGCGGGCTCGATCCGGCCCGCGGGCTGTAGTTTGGGGACCACTGGTCATGTGGATGAACCTGTTCATTGGTTATGTGGATGAACCTGTTCATTGGTCATGAGGATGAACCTGTTCATTGGTCATGAGGATGAACCTGTTCATTGGTCACCATGTGGATGAACCTGTTCATTGATCATGTGGATGAACCTGTTCATTGGTCATAAGGATGAACCTGTTCATTGATCATGTGGTTGAACCTGTTCATTGGTCATGTGGATGAACCTGTTCATTGGTCATGTGATGAACCTGTTCATTGGTCATGAGGATGAACCTGTTCATTGGTCATGTGGATGAACCTGTTCATTGGTCATGAGGATGAACCTGTTCATTGGTCATGAGGATGAACCTGTTCATTGGTCATGTGGATGAACCTGTTCATTGGTCATGTGGATGAACCTGTTCATTGGTCATGTGGATGAACCTGTTCATTGGTCATGAGGATGAACCTGTTCATTGGTCATGAGGATGAACCTGTTCATTGGTCATGTGGATGAACCTGTTCATTGGTCATGTGGATGAACCTGTTCATTGGTCATGAGGATGAACCTGTTCATTGGTCATGAGGATGAACCCTGTTCATTGGTCGTGTGGATGAACAACCCTTTGAACCTTTGAAAAACAAAGCTTTATATTTATTATTATATTATGTGTTAAACGTGTGTGTCCCTTTAGCTCCTCTTCCTCATCCCAAGACTGGTGCCTGAAGCCAGAGGAAGTCCCGTCTATGACCACCAGGGGGCACGTCCACCAGACCTGTGGGCCAGTGCCACGGATGCCAGCGCCACCTGGAGGAAGACGGCGTGGCGTCTGTGGAGGCACCCGGCGTTCCGTCAGCTGGAGAGCGAGCCTCAGTACCAGGTCAGTACTGCCTGTGAGGGTCTGTTACTGTCCGTGAGCTGTTAAACGTGCGCGCGATTCAATCGCCTAGGAGGAGGAAAGAAAAGCGACGCCGCTTATTATTTTGTGTGGGGAAGGAGAGGAGGGGGGAAGGAGAGGAGGGGGGAAGGAGAGGAGGGGGTTTGAGGTGCGAGCCGGCTCACACCTGTGTCTTATTGAGGGGATAAATGTGCTCTAAAGGACAGAAGTGCATAAAACTGTCTTAACCCTTGTGTTGCCTTCGGGTCATTTTGACCCGAATCAATAATACACCCTCCCCCCGCCTTTGGGTCATTTTGACCCGATTCAATGTTTCACCCTCCTGTTACCTTTATATTTACTAACATATTTTACCCTTTGGGTTCAATTTGACGCCAGCAATTAAAACCTCCAGAAAATTAATAGAATTAATATTGTTTTCCAAGTTTAAGTGTGAGGCACTTTATGTTTGTTTGTTTGTTGACGACCGAAAGAACACCGACATTAAACATTGAATGGGGTCAAATTAATCCTAAGGCGGGGGGAGGGTGTAATATTGATTCGGGTCAAAATGACCCTAAGGCAACACAAGGGTTAAAGCACGTCGGCGACGCACAGGTGCAGCGCTTCACCGGAGAGGACACGGGTCACGATGCCCGGCCTCTCGTCTGACGGCCACCCCGGCCACGGTATCCCCGCCTCCGTCGAGAGGGGAGCGGGGGGGCGAGGACCGTGCTAAGGGGGAGGGAGGCGGAGATCAAAAACTCCCTCTGTCTGATACTGCGGCCGCTCGGGCCTGATGAGCGACGTGCAATCAGTATGTGCCCTGGAACTGAGGTCAGTAGGTGTAGCCGTGCGGACGTAGCTCAGACTCGCCTCGGGGGCTGCACGGCCTGCTCTCGGGTCTCTCCCTCGGCCTCCTCGGGTGGATCGACAGGTGAAGAAACAGGCGTCACAAAAAGGAGATCCACAAACCGAGTATAAAGTTTCAAACTGCAAGGCAGCAAGTGTTTTATTCAAAAAATGAAGAAGAAAAATCAAAGTACAAGTTTAACAGCGATCACCGCCACGACGCTCTGTCACCAACTCGAGAACTCCTCAAAGTCCTCTTACGGAAGCCCTGTGCTCCTCTTGCTCGTCACCTTTTATCCCATCCTACTCTCACCGGACACGCGGGATCCTCTCGGTCCTAATGGGGGTCACCCCCCCCTCTCTTCCTTATCCTGAGAGGCGCTTGGGCTCCCCATCAAAGAGGATGAACGTCGTCTTAGCTGATTGAGATGAGCTCGGTCACCTCCGTGACCCTTTTACGGGTGTCTCACCTCATCACTCAGGCTTTTGGGGGAAAACCCTTTTTACAGTTCCTTTCATACATGACTTTTGAGACTTCACGTGGGCGGTGATGCAGAACACTCTCTAACCGGGGGTAAGGATACAGAACTTAAGGGGGACATAGATCACATCATAGTATCAAAGAACGTCGGTATACAGGCATGTTAACGCACATTAATTTCTGCTTGTGTTTATGCACTCCGCAGTAACATCACCGTGGGCCTATACGGTTAGGCTATGAACTCAGGAAACACAATTAAAGAGTCTTCACTTGGATACCACAAGAAGTGAGGTGTTTACGTCTCGTGTCGGCTCGGGGCCCCTGGGTCAGTTCAGACAGAGGGCCACCGGTTGAAAAAGCCTAAGACGACAAAGCAGGACCATTTGTCTCTCCCTCCGCCGTCTGATGGATGCCTGGCTGCTGATCCTGTTGCCTGTTAAATGGAACTGGTGTCTCCTTGGATCTGTTTTGTCATAACATTGCGGTTTTTATACTTCCCCCGCTGTGTCCCCGGATCTCCCTGCTGAACTTTCAACCACTGAAAAATTCACATTTATTTGTCCCACTTCTAACAGAGCGTCTGTTACTGTCTGTGAGCGTATGTTACTGTCTGTGAGCGTCTGTTACTGTCTGTGAGCGTATGTTACTGTCTGTGAGCGTCTGTTACTGTCTGTGAGCGTATGTTACTGTCTGTGAGCGTATGTTACTGTCTGAGCATCTGTTACTGTCTGTGAGCGTATGTTACTGTCTGTGAGCGTCTGTTACTGTCTGTGAGCGTATGTTACTGTCTGAGCGTCTGTTACTGTCGGTGAGCGTCTGTTACTGTCTGTGAGCGTATGTTACTGTCTGTGAGCGTCTGTTACTGTCTGTGAGCGTATGTTACTGTCTGTGAGCGTCTGTTACTGTCTGTGAGCGTATGTTACTGTCTGAGCGTCTGTTACTGTCTGTGAGCGTATGTTACTGTCTGAGCGTCTGTTACTGTCTGTGAGCGTATGTTACTGTCTGTGAGCGTATGTTACTGTCTGAGCGTCTGTTACTGTCTGTGAGCGTATGTTACTGTCTGTGAGCGTCTGTTACTGTCTGTGAGCGTATGTTACTGTCTGAGCGTCTGTTACTGTCTGTGAGCGTCTGTTACTGTCTGAGCGTCTGTTACTGTCTGTGAGCGTATGTTACTGTCTGAGCGTCTGTTACTGTCTGTGAGCGTCTGTTACTGTCTGAGCGTCTGTTACTGTCTGTGAGCGTATGTTACTGTCTGAGCGTCTGTTACTGTCTGTTAGCGTATGTTACTGTCTGAGCGTCTGTTACTGTCTGTGAGCGTATGTTACTGTCTGTGAGCGTCTGTTACTGGCTGAGCATCTGTTACTGTCTGTCAGCGTCTGTTACTGTCTGTTAGCGTCTGTTACTGTCTGTGAGCGTCTGTTACTGTCTGTCAGCGTCTGTTACTGTCTGTGAGCGTCTGTGAGCGTATGTTACTGTCTGTTAGCGTATGTTACTGTCTGTTAGCGTATGTTACTGTCTGAGCGTATGTTAGCATCTGTTACTGTCTGTGAGCGTCTGTTACTGTCTGAGCGTCTGTTACTGTCTGTCAGCGTCTGTTACTGTCTGTGAGCATCTGTTACTGTCTGTGAGCGTCTGTTACTGTCTGTGAGCGTCTGTTACTGTCTGTGAGCGTCTGTTACTGTCTGTGAGCGTATGTTACTGTCTGTGAGTGTCTGTTACTGTCTGAGCGTCTGTTACTGTCTGAGCGTCTGTTACTGTCTGAGCGTCTGTTACTGTCTGTGAGCGTCTGTTACTGTCTGTGAGCGTCTGTTACTGTCTGTGAGCGTCTGTTACTGTCTGTGAGCGTATGTTACTGTCTGTGAGTGTCTGTTACTGTCTGAGCATCTGTTACTGTCTGTGAGCGTCTGTTACTGTCTGTGAGCGTCAGAGAGGAACCTGTTGGTTAACCCTTTGTGTTTGTGTAGTTGTCGTTCTCAGAGTGGCTCGATGTCGAGATCCAGGTGCAGAGGAGTGAAGACGCCCTGACAGACCCAGAACGGTACACACACACACACACACACACACACACACACACACACACACACACACACACACACACACACAGACACACACACACACACACACACACACACAGACACACACACACACACACACAGACACACACACACACACACACACACAGACACACACACTCACACACACAGACACACACACACACACACACACACACACACACACACACACACACACACACACACACACACACACACACACACACACACACACACACACACACACACACTCACACACACACAGACACACACACACACACACACACAGACACACACACACACTCACACACACACACACACACACACACACCCCCTCCCTCTCTCAGGTGTCGTTGTTCACTGTAGGCAGCAGTACCAGCAGTGGGCCTGCTGCCAGCTCTACCTGTCCCGTCCGGTGCAGCATGGCGGCTGTGGAGGAGACAGCAGGGCGCTCTGCTCTCACCTGTTCAGCGCCGTCATGGAGCAGCAGCTCAGGTGAGACAAAGATTTACTTTGGATTTGGTTTTACTGCTAAAGAGAGAAGTGACGTTTTCTCTCTGCCTTTACGATGTAACTCTTCTTCAATGTGACGTCAGCAACCAGAAGAGGCCCCGAGGGAGCTGCCTGCCCGACCTCCTGGCCCGCCTACAGGTGTGTGTCCTGCGTCCTCTGTCCTTTGTCCTGCGTTCTGTGTCCTCTGTCTCGTGTCCTGCGTCCTCTGTCTCGTGTCCTCTGTCCTCTGTCCTGCGTCCTGTGTCCTTTGTTGTGTCCTGCATACACTGTTCAGTAGAGCAGTGTAAACTGTTTATTAGTACGATGCTGTGGTCCTGAAGACATTGATTGTTCAAAAGCAAACTCTGTGTGTGTGTGTGTGTGTGTCTATGTGTGTGTGTGTGTCTATATATGTGTGTGTGTGTGTGTGTAGGAGGTCGTCTATGACATGGAAGTGACCGACCGCTCCAGCTCGTGTGACTTCCTGTTGGACTTGTTGAGTCAGAGATGTTCCAGAGAGACCAGCCAGCAGCTCACCCTGAACGCCTGGAACAGGTGCACACGCACACACACACACACACACACACACACACACACACACACACACACACACACACACACACACATACACACACACACACATACACACACATACATACACGCACACACACACACACACACCACACGCGTGATGCAGGTCATGTTGGCGTGTCTCAGGGTGCTGCTGGCTCTCCCCGCGGTGCTGCTCGTCAAGGTGAAGTCTGAAGGGGGCGGAGCCTCTCTGGACTGTGACGCGCTCATAGAACATGTCAACCTGCACCAGGTGAGCTGTCTCGCTCCACCTGTCCTCTGTCTCACTCTACCTGTCCTCTGTCTCGCTCCACCTGTCTCACTCCACCTGTCCTCTGTCTCACTCTACCTGTCCTCTGTCTCACTCCACCTGTCTCACTCCACCTGTCCTCTGTCTCACTCCACCTGTCCTCTGTCTCACTCCACCTGTCCTCTGTCTCACTCCACCTGTCCTGTCTCGCTCCACCTGTCCTGTCTCGCTCCACCTGTCCTCTGTCTCACTCCACCTGTCCTCTGTCTCACTCCACCTGTCCTCTGTCTCGCTCCACCTGTCCTCTGTCTCACTCCACCTGTCCTCTGTCTCACTCCACCTGTCCTCTGTCTCACTCCACCTGTCCTCTGTCTCACTCCACCTGTCCTCTGTCTCACTCCACCTGTCTCACTCCACCTGTCCTCTGTCTCACTCCACCTGTCCTCTGTCTCACTCCACCTGTCCTCTGTCTCACTCCACCTGTCCTCTGTCTCACTCCACCTGTCTCACTCCACCTGTCCTCTGTCTCACTCCACCTGTCCTCTGTCTCACTCCACCTGTCCTCTGTCTCACTCCACCTGTCCTGTCTCACTCCACCTGTCCTCTGTCTCACTCCACCTGTCCTCTGTCTCACTCTACCTGTCCTCTGTCTCACTCCACCTGTCCTCTGTCTCACTCCACCTGTCCTCTGTCTCACTCCACCTGTCCTCTGTCTCGCTCCACCTGTCCTCTGTCTCACTCCACCTGTCCTCTGTCTCACTCTACCTGTCCTCTGTCTCGCTCCACCTGTCTCACTCCACCTGTCCTCTGTCTCACTCTACCTGTCCTCTGTCTCACTCCACCTGTCTCACTCCACCTGTCCTCTGTCTCGCTCCACCTGTCCTGTCTCACTCCACCTGTCCTGTCTCACTCCACCTGTCCTCTGTCTCGCTCCACCTGTCCTCTGTCTCACTCCACCTGTCCTGTCTCACTCCACCTGTCCTCTGTCTCGCTCCACCTGTCCTCTGTCTCACTCCACCTGTCCTCTGTCTCACTCCACCTGTCCTCTGTCTCACTCCACCTGTCCTCTGTCTCACTCCACCTGTCTCACTCCACCTGTCCTCTGTCTCACTCCACCTGTCCTCTGTCTCACTCCACCTGTCTCACTCCACCTGTCCTCTGTCTCACTCCACCTGTCCTGTCTCACTCCACCTGTCCTCCGTCTCACTCCACCTGTCCTCTGTCTCACTCCACCTGTCCTCTGTCTCACTCCACCTGTCCTGTCTCACTCCACCTGTCCTGTCTCACTCCACCTGTCTCACTCCACCTGTCCTCCGTCTCACTCCACCTGTCCTCTGTCTCACTCCACCTGTCCTCTGTCTCACTCCACCTGTCCTCTGTCTCACTCCACCTGTCCTGTCTCACTCCACCTGTCCTGTCTCACTCCACCTGTCCTCTGTCTCACTCCACCTGTCCTCTGTCTCGCTCCACCTGTCCTCTGTCTCACTCCACCTGTCCTCTGTCTCACTCCACCTGTCCTGTCTCGCTCCACCTGTCCTCTGTCTCGCTCCACCTGTCCTCTGTCTCACTCCACCTGTCCTGTCTCGCTCCACCTGTCCTCTGTCTCACTCCACCTGTCCTGTCTCGCTCCACCTGTCCTCTGTCTCGCTCCACCTGTCCTCCGTCTCACTCCACCTGTCCTCTGTCTCACTCCACCTGTCCTCTGTCTCGCTCCACCTGTCCTCTGTCTCACTCCACCTGTCCTGTCTCACTCCACCTGTCCTCTGTCTCGCTCCACCTGTCCTCCGTCTCACTCCACCTGTCCTCTGTCTCGCTCCACCTGTCCTCCGTCTCACTCCACCTGTCCTCTGTCTCGCTCCACCTGTCCTCCGTCTCACTCCACCTGTCCTCTGTCTCACTCCACCTGTCCTGTCTCACTCCACCTGTCCTCTGTCTCACTCCACCTGTCCTCTGTCTCACTCTACCTGTCCTCTGTCTCGCTCCACCTGTCCTCCGTCTCACTCCACCTGTCCTCTGTCTCGCTCCACCTGTCCTCCGTCTCACTCCACCTGTCCTCTGTCTCACTCCACCTGTCCTGTCTCACTCCACCTGTCCTCTGTCTCACTCCACCTGTCCTCTGTCTCGCTCCACCTGTCCTCTGTCTCACTCCACCTGTCCTGTCTCACTCCCTGCAGAGGAAGGCGTGTTCTCCGGCCGGCCTGCTCTCCTGCCACCTGACGTCTCACCTCCTGAGGGTGAGAATATAAAGATGATCAGATCTAAGACGCACGGCTTCTAGCTCCACTTGAGTTGAGTCTCTCTACCTGTCCTCTCTCCTCTCTACCTGTTACCTGTCCTCTCTCCTCTCTACCTGTCCTCTCTCCTCTCTACCTGTCCTCTCTCCTCTCTACCTGTCCTCTCTCCTCTCTACCTGTTACCTGTCCTCTCTCCTCTCTACCTGTCCTCTCTCCTCTCTATCTGTCCTCTCTCCTCTCTATCTGTCCTCTCTCCTCTCTATCTGTCCTCTCTCCTCTCTACCTGTCCTCTCTCCTTTCTACCTGTTACCTGTCCTCTCTACCTGTTACCTGTCCTCTCTCCTCTTTACCTGTCCTCTCTCCTCTCTATCTGTCCTCTCTCCTCTCTACCTGTCCTCTCTCCTCTCTACCTGTTACCTGTCCTCTCTGTCCTCTCTCCAGGGTCTGTTGGGTGCCAGCGCTCGCTGCAGACTCCCGGGGGAGGAGGTCAACAGAATCTGGTCCCAGATCAGCCAGCGCTGCCCGCTGCTGCTGCTCTCCACGGCGGTACAGTCTGTTCTGCCTCTTGATTGGCTGTTTGACATGATAACAGTTATACAATGAGAGGGTGTGTGTGTTTGTGTGTGTGTGCCTGTGCCTGTGTGTGTGTGTGTGTGTGTGTGCAGCACTGGTGGGAGTGTGTGTCTCCGGTGCTGTCCTCCCTGTGGAGTCGTCTCTGTGATGGAGCTCCTCTACCAGAGCAGCTGCAGCTCCTCTCTGACTGCCACACCTGGGCCTGCAGGTGAAGCTCCTCCTCCTCCTGGTCTCATGTCCCTGTGACACGAGGAGGCGTCTGGGTCCCTCGGGCTTCTGGGGGATCGTGTGTGTCTGTTGGTTCACTTTGTTCACGTTGAGGTGTTTTGGCGTTCAGCTTGGGGGAGGGGCTGCCGTCGGCGTCGGATCCCGCGGCCGGCGCTCTGCTGCTTGCTGCCAGTCTGCACCGGGCCTGGAGCCACGACCAGGACCACCAGGACCACCAGGCCCAGAGATTCACCAACGCCCTGAAGGTCCTGCAGCCAGAGACGAGCACGCAGCACCAACAGGTGAGAGAACAGGACTCTCTGTGTGTGTGTGTTTGTTTACATATGTATATATACAGGACTGTCTCAGAAAATTAGAATATTGTGATAAAGTTCTTTATTTTCTGTAATGCAATTAAAAAAACAAAAATGTCATGCATTCTGGATTCATTACAAATCAACTGAAATATTGCAAGCCTTTTATTCTTTTAATATTGCTGATTATGGCTTACAGCTTAAGAAAACTCTAAAATCATATCTCATAAAATTTTAATATTTCCTCAGACCAAGTAAAAAAAAAGATTTATAACAGCTGAGTGTTTGTCAAGGCTCAGGAAACCCTTGCAGGTGTTTCGAGTTAATTAGACAATTCAAGTGATTTGTTTAATACCCTACTAGTATACTTTTTCATGATATTCTAATATTTAGAGATAGGATATTTGAGTTTTCTTAAGCTGTAAGCCATAATCAGCAATAAATCAGAATAAAAGGCTTGCAATATTTCAGTTGATTTGTAATGAATCCAGAATGCATGACATTTTTGTTTTTTTAATTGCATTACAGAAAATAAAGAACTTCATCACAATATTCTAATTTTCTGAGACAGTCCTGTATATGTGCGTGTGTTTGTTTATTTATATATATTTTTTGTATATATATATTACTATATATATTATTATGTATATATATATATAACATTATATATTTATATTATTATATATATATGTATTATTTTATATACATATATATTATTTTATTTATATTATATATATATAATGTATATAATATATACATATATTTTATTTATATATATATATATTATGTATATATACATATATTATTATATATGTATATGTATTATTTTATATATATATTATATATTATGTATATATACATATATTATTATATAGGTATATATATTATTATATATACAGATACACTAACGTACGCTTTTGTGATATATGTGTACTCATGTAGGTTAATGATGGTAAACTATTTTATAAGTATTTGTGTTTTTCCGTTTGCTCTTTGATAAAAACGTGTTTATCATCTCTTTCCTGTCTAGGTGCTGGTGTTCCTCCTCTTCCTGTGTGTCCAGGACCACCTGACCTCCCTCCTGTATCCTCAGGTAACCCCACTGACCACAGAAACACACAGCAGGTGTAGGACACAGGGTGTGTTCAGGTGTAGGACACAGGGTGTGTGTTCAGGTGTAGGACACAGGGTGTGTGTTCAGGTGTAGGACACAGGGTGTGTGTTCAGGTGTAGGACACAGGGTGTGTTCAGGTGTAGGACACAGGGTGTGTGTTCAGGTGTAGGACACAGGGTGTGTTCAGGTGTAGGACACAGGGTGTGTGTTCAGGTGTAGGACACAGGGTGTGTGTTCAGGTGTAGGACACAGGGTGTGTGTTCAGGTGTAGGACACAGGGTGTGTGTTCAGGTGTAGGACACAGGGTGTGTTCAGGTGTAGGACACAGGGTGTGTTCAGGTGTAGGACACAGGGTGTGTTCAGGTGTAGGACACTCGATCCCAAATGAAAAGAAAAGGCGTATTTCCCAAAATGTGGCGCTGATTCCCTTAAAGGGCCGGCACGTAGAATTAAACGGCGCCTAACTAAACCACAGCTTCTCCTGGAGGTCCACGGCGTGTCGTTTGTCCCTCCTGGGCCACCGTAGGGACCGAGACTCTTGACGCCTCTCCGTGTTGCAGGAGAGGAGCCGAGGAGCCGAGGAGCTCTGCAGCCGCCTCCTGGTGGCGCTGGTGGACTCCACCGATTGGCTGCTGGTCTTCCAGCCACACGGTACGGCACGTGCTCCTCTCAACACGCTTCACGTCACGTGTGGGCGGCGGCATGTTGAGTCTGTTGGTTTCCTCGCCCTCCAGATCAGGGCGTCTACCAGCTGGTCGCCATGGCGATGTCAGATGAGATGACCCGACTGATGCCATGGGCCTTCTACAGGTTAGTCCTCTACACACAGAGACACACAAACACAGAAACACACACACAGAGACACACACACACACACGGTGAGACACCCAGAGAGACACACACTCCAAAGCCCCCCCCCCCCCCGTGTTTCGCAGCCTGCTGCTGCCTCAGCGCGTGGAGCTGCTGCAGAGAGCGGTGCTCTGCCCGGGGTTCCTCGCCACCGCCGTCCTCTGCTACCTCGGCCTGCTGCGGCTGCACCTGGACGGACGGGTTACCACGGCGACCGGCGAGCCCCATCAGGTGACCGACACGACGCGGTGCATCGGGCGAGGTGCGGTTCGGCGCGGCGGCGTTTCAAACCTGCGACTTTGTCTCGCCCAGGTGGAGCCTTCCCGGATTCTGAGCGGCGCCAAGCAGTTCCTCCTGAGGGCGGCGCCACAGGCTCCTCCCACCGCGCTGTGCTCCAGCCGACTCAGACAGGTGACCGCCGCCCGCACGCCGCTTTGTAACGCCGCTTCTATGGCGACGCTCACCGTCTGTCCCGCCCCTCCCTCCCCAGCTGCGGCCCCAGTGTGCAGACCTGGACCCCGAGGTGGCCGCGGCGCTCGCCACGCACCTGGACCCGCACGACCTCAGTCCAGAGATGGACTTCCTCTGAACGGGAGAGGGGGGTGTGTGTGTGTGTGTGTGTGTGTGTGTGTGTGTGTGTGTGTGTGTGTGTGTGTGTGTGTGTGTGTGTGTGTGTGTGTGTGTGTGTGTGTGTGTGTGTGTGTGTGTGTGTGTGTGTGTGTGTGTGTGTGTGTGTGTGTGTGTGTGTGTGTGGATTCTTCATCCCCGCAGCAGGTTCTTCCTCTGGTTGTAAACGGACATGTTCAGGTCACATGACTTTAGTCCACATGACATCAGGAGCTCAGAGTATTGTAATAACTTAAAAAACTACGTAATAAAACTCCCGTGAGGTCACACAGTGAAGCGCTTCACGTATATAACAAGAATAGTGCATTGTGGGACGTGTGGCTGGGACTTTTTGAAATAAATCCAACAGTGCTTCCTGCTCCGCCGCCTGTGATTGGCTCTCGTTGACGCATCACGGTTCCCGCCGCTACACAATAAAAGCATTCAATTGGCAAAAAAAAAGATAAAAGCTTTTATTGTGAAGCAGTTACAGAGAACGCAGGTTGGCGCCGGCGGCAACAAGACGGAAGACGTCTGGAATGAAAACGGCTCATCAAGAACTACAAAAACCCAAAGTTAAAGTCTGAGGTGACCAGAGAGCCGCCGGGTCCCTGAACGCCCCACGGTCCGTCATCTGTCCTGGTCTTGCTGGACCACCTCGCCGCCGGTCGGAGCGATGGCGTGCGGGTCCGAGTACGGCGGCGGGGGGGGAGGGGCTCCGCCGCGCTGCACCGTGGCCTGGATGAGCGGGTGCACCATGGACATGTGGACGTTCAGGTTGTGCGCCTTCTCGAAGCGCTTCCCGCACATCGGGCACGCGAACTCCAGCTCGGCCTCCGCCTTGTGCTTGGTCATGTGGTACTTCAGGGACGCTCGCTGGCGGCACTGGAACCCGCACACCTCGCACCTGGGGGGGAGGAGCCAGCGGTTCAACACGGCAGGTCGCGACCCCCCGGAGCCGAGTCCGACCCGTACTTACTGGAGCGGCTTGGCCCCTGAATGCCTCATCTGGTGGACCGACAGGTGCTTCCTCTGCTTGAACGTTTGGCCACACTGGTCACAGATGTAGTTCCTCTCCTCTGAAAACACACACCACAAACCTCAGTCACCCGCTGACCCGCGACACCGGTGCCATCTGAAGCTGCGAGCTCGCCGCCGCCCCCCCGACCCGGCGAGGCTCACCTGTGTGGATGAGCTTGACGTGCCGCTGCAGGTAGCGGTCGATCATGAACACCTTGTTGCAGCCGGGGTGGGGGCAGGGCCGCTCCTTCACCTCCTCGTGGTGCTCCTTGATGTGCTTCTACAACAGACGACAGTCAGACGGGAGGGGGCGGGGCCTCACGGCGCCTCCGAGCTGAACCGGTAATCTACACATCGACGCTGAGACTATAGCGGGGGACACGCTGCAACGTGATTGGTCTACAACAGAAACCCTGCAGTGCCTCCAACACGGGGCCCTTTACATCTTTATTACTTCTTTATTACATCTTTGAGGGGCCATGGACCTCCAGGGCTTTTATAAAGAAATTGGGGGCACTTTTTTAAACTTGTGAAATAACATTTAACCTTTGTTCAAAAACAACAAATGGATTTAGGATTACAGGATATTAACAATGGTCATAAAAATGGCAATAATAAGACTATTAGACAGCAGATTCAAAGTGTTTTCTTAGATTCTTTGAACAAAAAACAGACGATCATATTCAATGTTATTCTTATTTCTTATTTTTTTTTCACAACTATTAACAATAACATTTCTTTCTATTTTTAGAATTCAAAGTCATATTTATTGATTTGTCGTGTACCTATACAGATAGGAAACACAACAAAACGCTATTAAATGATCATAGTTTTGGGGGCCTGTGTTGCCTCCTCTCCTCGTGTCGTCAGGGGCAACATGATATTCCTTCGGGGGTTTTGACCTTTGCCCTCGTGTGTTTCTGACGCGGCTCCAACACCAGCATCGTGTGACTGCAGAACCGTTTAAATACCGACTGAGCCGTCTGACCCAACCATTCACGACAGGCGATGTCTCGGTACTGTGGAGGCGTGTCTCTTAAGAAGTGACCTCTGACCTTCAGCCCGTCCGGCGCCCTGTAGACGGCGGTGCAGCCCTGGTACGGACACTTGTAGATGTTGGGCAGCTCCTCTCTGGACACAGAGACGGCGTTAGAGCGAGACTTCACCTGAGACTGCAGCTGCTGCCCAGGAGGCGCCGGTACCCTTTGGGCTTGAGCTTGTTCTTCCAGCCGGGTTTGGGTCCTGGTTTCTTCTTCACTTTGGGCTCCACCAGGGCCTTGGGGCTCCGCCTCCTCTTGCCGGGGACGCTCGCCCTGCTGCGAGCTCTGGGGGGGGGGGGGGGGGGGGAACGGTCCCATCAGTAACACAGAACCGGGTCTCCGTCACAAGTCCGCCGACACCAACCTCTTGTCCGAGTACGGCTCGAACATCTCGTCGTCCGATAAGCCTCTCCTGACCCCCTCCAAGTCGTCCTCGGAGATGAACCTACACACACACACACAAAATGTGCTCCATAAGAGAGAAGACTTCTATACAACCAGAGGAGTCTCTCCCTGGTGGTCAGGAGAGAGAATGCAGCTTTAACACATGAAGCATAGACTTCTATACAACCAGAGGAGTCGCCCCCTGGTGGTCAGGAGAGAGAATGCAGCTTTAACACATGAAGCATAGACTTCTATACAACCAGAGGAGTCGCCCCCTGGTGGTCAGGAGAGAGAATGCAGCTTTAACACATGAAGCATAGACTTATTTACAGCCAGAGTGAAGCATAGACTTCTTTACAGCCAGAGGTCCCCGAGAGAATGCAGCTTTAACACATGAAGCATAGACTTCTTTACAGCCAGAGGAGTCGCCCCCTGGTGGTCAGGAGAGAGAATGCAGCTTTAACACATGAAGCATAGACTTCTATACAACCAGAGGAGCCCCCTGGTGGTCAGGAGAGAGAATGCAGCTTTAACACATGAAGCATAGACTTCTACGAGAGGAAGGATGATCTGAGACCGACCTGTCGGACAGGTCGCTGTCGGCCGCTCTGTCCTCCAGCTGCACCGCCGCCCCCTGGTGGCCTGTGAAGTCTAGCGGAGGGAAACCACACGGCGTCAGACGTCTGTCGTGAACCTTTGACTGACGGGACCAAGCCAGCCGAGCGGTTCCTAAGACATCCTCACAGATCCATCGGTCACCTTCTGTGTGGGCGCTCCAGTCCGCCGAGCTGTGAACAGGAAGTGCAGGTGGAGCGCTCATCCTTCCGTTCCCGCGGGGCTGCCCTTCCTCCTCTCCCGACATCGCTCCGTCACCATTGCCGCTCCCCAGCGCTCCGCCGTAGAAGTCCACGCCGTACCCGGGGTTGGCGTCCATGACGTAGCGGTGGCCGTCGACGCAGCCCCACACGGCCTTGACGGAGCCCCAGCGGCGCTCCTCCAGCACCTCCCTCAGCGCGGGGCAGGAGCGGCAGGCCTCCCCGTGGCGGTGGGCCCAGGACACCAGGCCGCCGAGGACCTCGGGGTCCGAGGTGAAGGGCCGCGGCGCCGGAGGAGCGGTTAGCGTGCGCGACGTCTGGGAGCGCTGGGATCTACCTGTGGCGGCGTGGGGCCCCGGGGCCTCCGGACACTCCTTCCTGAAAGCACAAAGCGGCGTTTGTATCTGCAGAGGAGCGAGAGCCCTTTCCCTTCCCGGGGCTCACCAGCTCTCGAGGTTCTCCTTGCCGACGGGCGGCAGGTTGACCCTCTGCAGGAACCGCCGCAGGACGCCGTGGCACTTGTAGAACTTGGAGTGGCACTTCTTGCAGATGAACTCTGACAGGCGGGGGTCGCGGTCCAGCTGCACGCCGACCAGCCGCTGGAAGTCGGCGTGGAAGAAGCGGCGACTCGGCCGCCGCCGCGTCCGACTCGTCCCGGGGCCGCTGGTCGAAGGCGTGCCGCAGGCTGCGCGGCGAGAACTTCCCGTGACAGAGCCGGCAGACGGCCGTGGACAGGCGGCCTGCTGGGAACAGGGACGGCTCAGTTCTCCTCGACCGCCGCGGACGAGGTCAGCTCGGCCTCCAGGTCACAGACTCAGAGGCTCCACGTCCGATTGGCTACAGATCGGTCTGTGTTGAGAACACGTTTGGGAAGGGAGTCTCCAAAAAGCCCAAACATGTCAGAATGTATTGACGTGTGCATCGGAATGTGTTTGTGAATCGTTCTGCATGTTTTTTAAGTCGATTATATTTGTGAGTCTCTGCGTTAGGACGACCCAAATGGAGGGTTAGAGAGATTTCTGAGAGTGATGTGAAACCGGCCAAACCCGGTTTAAACTGGGCGGAGCAGAGAGAGAAGAGAGTCTCCCTGACCTGACCCCGTGGTCATGAGCGCGGTCAGAAGCTATTTATCGGATCGTTCATGAAAGGAAGTCAAAGAAATCTGCTAGTTAATCTTTGCTTCATGTCAAATGCGTGTAGAAAACATGGCGGAAGACGTTTACTTTAGGAGTGTCTTCCACTCGGCGTGCACGCTCCATCTTTACCACGTGATGCTGGGGAGCCGGTCCTGAGCGACCCGGCTCAGAGCCTCTCCTTCTTGACCCACCTGAAGCTCTGGACTTGCTCTCTGGGTGTTTTTGTGCGCCGCCGGCCGCCACGCCGCCGTCGGCGGTCTCGTCCTCCGCGGCGTGGTCGAAGCCGTCCGAGGCCGCGGGGGCGGCGGCCTTCCGAGGTCGCCCTCTGTTTCCAGGCCTCTTCTCCTCCTCGCCGCCCGCCGCCTGCGTCCGGCCGCTCTGCCGCGAAGCCGCCGGGGCCCTCGGCCGTCCGCTTCTCTTCTTCATGGTTGGTTCCAAAGCCGACTCTTCAGCAGCCAATCAGGAGGAAGGAGCCCTGCTGCCTGTGCCACTGTGGACGAGACGAGCCAATGACTTCCTGTCTCATCAGTCTGAATAATTAAGTTATGTAAACAACGCATTTTCCTAAAATGACTTCCCATGTTTTATCAGTTATGTCCCAAAACTATTTTCAGTTTGTTCTTCACATTTGAAACATTCTGAGTTCACATGTACCTCGGGCTCAACTCCCAGCAGCATGTATTCACGAGGCACCACCTGCTCTGGTTGCGATAGGATTTGCTGCACCACTGTTCATTGGTGACACCATAATAAACAATTCTACTTCATAGTTTTATACTTGTATGACGTAAAGAAGAAAGGGGGGTAAATAAATAACACTAGGATAGTTTGAGTTGCTGGCAGTAAATAACATAATATATAATTTATTACATGTTTTCCTTTATTGTCGATAACAAAGAGCCTACATTTGTTTAGAAAGTCTGTAATATTTTAATTGTGACGTTACGACAAACGTGAGTCGCTGTGTTGCCCTCAACAAGCTAACGTTAGCCGGCTAGCACGAGCAGCCTGAGTCGCTAGCTCGCGCACGGACGTCGGGCTCGCGCAGCGCGCCGCCCCGAGGCACAGCCTACCGTCAGCTCGCGCACATGCTGCTCTCAGCAGCGTCTCCAGGAGCAGCTTGTTGGCGCAGCTTGTTGGCGCAGCTCTGCGGTCTCAGCGCTGCTCGGCTCCCGTTTGTAAATACCGGAGCCCGGAAGTGGAAGTTCTCGTTTACCGGAAGTGAAAAGGCGCGGGAGAAGATTTGATTACAGCGCCACCCGGCGGTTGTGGAGGGTCATCCGGTGAACGTGTGAGACGCAACTAGTAGAAATAGACCCTCATAAAGAATGAGAAGTTCGTATAGAAATATAAAGATTTTGATCGGTGTCTTTATCTTTTATATTTTAAGATCCCTCGGACAGGTTTGAAGACGATACAAAAATACATATAAATACACACATATATCAGAGCTGACAACTTTTCAAAAAACCTTGGAGTGAGATTTTGTCGTGGGGTGACCAAAATGTTGCCGCGCACCCAGCTACACACGTTGGTGGCTCAAATATCAGGACATTTGAATTAATGTGGCGTTGTACCCATGTTGTCCTCATGTTGTACCCATGTTGTCCCCATGTTGTCCTCATGTTGTACCCATGTTGTCCCATGTTGTCCTCATGTTGTACCCATGTTGTCCTCATGTTGTACCCATGTTGTCCTCATGTTGTACCCATGTTGTCCCATGTTGTCCTCATGTTGTACCCATGTTGTCCCATGTTGTACCCATGTTGTCCTCATGTTGTACCCATGTTGTCCCCATGTTGTCCTCATGTTGTACCCATGTTGTCCCATGTTGTCCCCATGTTGTCCTCATGTTGTACCCATGTTGTCCCCATGTTGTCCTCATGTTGTACCCATGTTGTCCCCATGTTGTCCTCATGTTGTACCCATGTTGTCCTCATGTTGTACCCATGTTGTCCCATGTTGTCCTCATGTTGTACCCATGTTGTCCCATGTTGTCCTCATGTTGTACCCATGTTGTCCTCATGTTGTACCCATGTTGTCCCATGTTGTCCTCATGTTGTACCCATGTTGTCCTCATGTTGTACCCATGTTGTCCCCATGTTGTCCTCATGTTGTACCCATGTTGTCCTCATGTTGTACCCATGTTGTCCCATGTTGTCCTCATGTTGTACCCATGTTGTCCTCATGTTGTACCCATGTTGTCCCATGTTGTCCTCATGTTGTACCCATGTTGTCCCATGTTGTCCTCATGTTGTACCCATGTTGTCCCCATGTTGTCCTCATGTTGTACCCATGTTGTCCTCATGTTGTACCCATGTTGTCCCCATGTTGTACCCATGTTGTCCCCATGTTGTCCTCATGTTGTACCCATGTTGTCCCATGTTGTCCCCATGTTGTCCTCATGTTGTTGTTGTCCCATGTTGTCCCCATGTTGTCCCATGTTGTCCCCATGTTGTCCCATGTTGTCATGTTGTCCTCATGTTGTCCCCATGTTGTACCCATGTTGTCCCCATGTTGTCCTCATGTTGTACCCATGTTGTCCTCATGTTGTACCCATGTTGTCCCATGTTGTCCCCATGTTGTCCTCATGTTGTACCCATGTTGTCCCCATGTTGTCCCATGTTGTCCCATGTTGTACCCATGTTGTCCTCATGTTGTCCCATGTTGTCCCCATGTTGTCCCATGTTGTCCCATGTTGTCCCCATGTTGTACCCCATGTTGTTCCCATGTTGTACCCATGTTGTCCACATGTTGTACCCATGTTGTCCCCATGTTGTCCCATGTTGTCCCATGTTGTGCCCATGTTGTCCCCATGTTGTACCCATGTTGTCCCCATGTTGTGCCCATGTTGTCCCCATGTTGTCCCCATGTTGTCCCCATGTTGTGCCCATGTTGTCCCCATGTTGTGCCCATGTTGTACCCATGTTGTCCCCATGTTGTACCCATGTTGTGCCCATGTTGTACCCATGTTGTGCCCATGTTGTACCCATGTTGTCCCCATGTTGTACCCTGCATTCTGGCCTGGCAAAGGTCTTTTACGAGGCATCTTTGCTACCTTAAATAATTAAAATGTTTTTTAATAACTACTCTCATTTACAAAAACATGACTAATTCTATTGCACAAATGTCCTGTCTTTATGTTAAATTCTTGATAATACATCTTACTTGTTCAAAGAGCTGTTTGGAAATTTTTGAGAGGGTCCTTTTCCTAGGCCTGCAAATAAAGTGATAAATGCTCTGTGGGCAGCCTTAACAAATAATGCTCTGATGTGTTGAGCATGCAGGATACCAAGAGGTTAACAAGGTGCTCTCCTGCTGCTTGTTATGACAGCTGAGTTTACATCACCACACAAAATCACACGCACAAACACAACACATTATTTCAAGATTTAAAGTTTAAGAGAGTGAGTACTTTATTGAACCACATGTCATTAACAGGGCTCTTAAGTTTTGAAGACAGGCAAGAGTGACATATCTATCCAGGATGCTTTATTTTCATTGGTTGCTGGATTAAATCTTACCCAGATACAACAGATACGTTTTTTTCTGATTGGCTACTGTGGAGCCCATTTCTTTTTTTTTGATTGGCTGATAAGTGGCTCCTCACAGCAGAACTCCAGGGGAGCGCTTGATTCCTCCACGGTGAGGGCAGCGCGGCTCATGTTGGCGCGCTGCGGCACATTAAAACATTAAATAGCCGAGAGTTTTTTCAGCGTGAGAAATACGATGTGTGGCGGGAGTGCGTGACGTAAGACCGAAATGCGTGACTGTCACGCTCAATGCGTGACACTTGAGAGCCCTGCATTAACACACCGTAGTCTCTGCTCGTTGTGTCTGTTTGAAAATCTTCTTCTGTTGCTGACTCCGGGACTCTTTGGGGTAAATAGGATGTCTATGCAGCGAATAGGTTTATAGATGCGCTCCTTAGCGCCATCTATGGTCGCGGAGTTTGAAAAGAAACGAACGCGCCTCGGCCCAAAATCAGAATTTCTTTTGCCGTGAGAAATTGGTTGTGTGGCGTGAGAGCGTGAAAACATGCAAAAGCGTGTGTCACACGGCGAAACCGTGAGAGTTGGTAGCTCTGCATATATATACACTACCGTTCAAAAGTTTGGGATCACTTAGAAATGTCCTTATTTTTCAAAGAAAAGCATTGTTTTTTTCAATGAAGATGACATGAAATCAATCAGAAATACACTCTATACATTGTTAATGTGGTAAATGACTATTCTAGGTGGAAACGTCTGGTTTCTAATGAAATATCTCAATAGGTGTAGGCCCATTTCCATCAACTATCACTCCAGTTTGCTAAAACCCTTGTGCAATTATGTTAGCACAGCTGAAAACTGTTTTGCTGATGAGAGAAGCTATAAAACTGGCCTTCCTTTGAGCTAGTTGATTATCTGGAGCATCACATTTGTGGGTTCGATAAGACTCTCAAAATGGCCAGAAAAAAAGAAGTTTCATGTGAAACTCGCCAGTCTATTCTTGTTCTTAGAAATGAAGGCTATTCCATGCGAGAAATTGCAAATAAACTGAAAATGTCCTCCAGCGGTGTGTACTACTCCCTTCAGAGAACAGCACCAACGGGCTCTAACCAGAGCAGAAAGAGAAGTGGGAGGCCCCGGTGCACAACTCAGCAAGAAGACAAGTACATTAGAGTCTCTAGTTTGAGAAATAGACGCCTCACAGGTCCTCAACTGGCAGCTTCTTTAAATGGTACCCGCAAAACGCCAGTGTCAACGTCGACAGTGAAGAGGCGACTCCGGGATGCTGGCCTTCTAGGCAGAGTGGCAAAGAAAAAGCCATATCTGAGACTGGCCAATCAAAAGAAAAGATTGGTATGGGCAAAAGAACACAGGCATTGGACAGAGGAAGATTGGAAAAAGGTGTTCTGGACAGATGGATCCAAGTTTGAGGTGTTTGGATCACACAGAAGAACATTTGTGAGACGCAGAACAGGTGAAAAGATGCTGGAAGAGTGCCTGACACCATCTGTCAAGCATGGTGGAGGTCATGTGATGGTCTGGGGCTGCTTTGGTGCTGGGAAAGTGGGAGATCTGTACCAGGTAAAAGGGATTTTAAATAAGGAAGGCTATCACTCCATTTTGCAACGCCATGCCATACCCTGTGGGCAGCGCTTGATTGGAGCCAATGTCCTCCTCCAACAGGACAATGACCCAAAGCACACCTCCACATTGTGCAAGAACTCTTGAGGGAAGAAGCAGGCAGCTGGCTGTCTGTAATGGAGTGGCCAGTCACCAGATCTCAACCATTGAGCTGTTGTGGGAGCAGCTTGACCGTATGGTCCGCAAGAAGTGCCCATCAAGCCAATCCAACTTGTGGAGGTGCTTCAGGAAGCGTGGGGTGACATTTCAACAGATTACCTCAACAAATTAACAGCTAGAATGACAAAGGTCTGCAATGCTGTCATTGCTGCAAAAGGAGCATTCTTTGACGAAAGCAAAGTTTGAAGAACAAAATTAATATTTCAAATACAAATCATTATTTCTAACCTTGTCAATGTCTTGACTATATTTTCTATACATTTTGCAACTCATTTGATAAATAAAAGTGTGAGTTTTCATGGAAAACACAAAATTGTCTGGGTGATCCCAAACTTTTGAACGGGAGTGTATATATATATATTATGGACATTTATGCAGTTTGTTATATTTTTCTATATGATGCTATTGCACTTACACTGGAAAGCATTTTTACGCCTTGCTTGAAATCGGCTACGCAACTAAAATGGGAACTGTTCTGTCTCCCTTCCTCTTCACCCTGTACTCCAGTGACTTCCAGTACAACACGGAGTCATGCCATCTGCAGAAGTACTCTGATGACTCTGCAGTGGTCGGGTGTATTAGGGATGGACGGGAGGAGGACAGGGCAGTGGTGAGTGACTTTGTAAAGTGGGCCGATGAGAACCACCTGCGGCTGAACGTGGCCAAGACCAGAGAGATGGTGGTGGACTTCAGGAGGAAGAGCTCCTCCCCCTCTGAGTGTCCTGGGCGTGGACGTGGACATGGTGGAGGAGGACCAGTACCTGGTGGAGGAGGACCAGTACCTGGTGGAGGAGGACCAGTACCTGGTGGAGGAGGACCAGTACCTGGTGGAGGAGGACCAGTACCTGGGCGTCTCCATCGACTGAACTGGAAGGCCAACATCAACGCTGTGTACAAGAAGGGGAGGAGTCGACTCTTTTTCCTGAGGAAGCTTCGATCCTTCAACGTGTGCAGCAAGATGCTGGAGATGTTCTACCAGTCGGTTGTGGCCAGTGTGCTGCACTTTGCCATTGTCTGCTGGGGGAGCAGCATCGGAGCCGGTGACACCAGCCGTCTTAACAAACTGGTTAGGAAGGCTGGCTCCATCATCGGCTGCCAGCTGGAGCACCTGGAACAGGTGGTGGAGAGGAGGACGTTGAAGAAACTGGTGTCCATATTGGACAACCCGGACCACCCGGACCACCCTCTCCACCCGGACCACCCTCTCCACCACCTCCTACAGGGACAGAGGAGGACTTTCTCCAGACGTCTCCTCACGCTGCCACAAGGACAGATACAGGAGAACCTGCCGACGGCTATGAGGCTCTATAACAGATCACCTCTTGCCAGATCATAGTGCAATAACTGCAATAATAACTTCATATCCACACTATGTTGATCTGCACTTCACACATTTCATTTATTTACACTACACACATACACACACATTTCATTTGCACTACACACATACACACACTTTGCATTTTGCACACCGTCTATATTTGGTGTTTTTATATTTAGTTTAATTGTCATTAGTATTGTGTATGCATATATGTTGTATATATACATATATATTTTATTTTATATTTTGCTTTGTATGATTCTATATCTTTCATCCCTGTTTTTATATTTTATTTTTTATTCATGTGTGTTTGGTTTATTGGTGCTGCTACTACTACGACAAATTTCCCCTTGGGGATTAATAAAGTATATATCTATCTATCTATGATCATCACCATCATGAAATTGCATCATCCCATTTGGTGGAAATATTTAGGAAAATATTTGACAATTTTTACCAAATAAACATTTGTTTATTTATTCATAGAAGGTGGTTTACTTTTTTAATTAGTTTTTTTGTTCATTCAATAATATGAACTAGTGCCTTACCTGTGTCGTACAGTACGAGGCAGTATACCCCTTTACGGTGTGTTTACAACGGGCAAACAAAACACGAAGAAGAAGAAGCAGCAGCGAGTCGGAGGACGACAAGTCGTAGAAGAAGAAGAAGCGGCTGTGATGGCCGCAGCTGACGGCGGGGCCAAGCCCCTCCAGAGCGCCATGAAAATGGCTAAAGTAGCGATACAGCTGGACGGAGAGAACAAACACAAGGTAGAGCTGACGCGCTGCTTTACGGCAGCGACGACGCGACGCTTGAGCGCGACCGGAAGTCCGGAGCGATGTCAACAGAGGGAGGGGGCGGGGCCTGTCAGTGGGTTAGCTAGCTACGCTGTCACTGACAGCTAGTCCATGTTCACACTTATTATGTGTTGTGTATATTTCACTTGTCATTAAAAGGGTCCGCCGGTAACTTCTACCCCTCTCCTGTGACCGACTGCTCTGGTTCATCACGTTATAACCTTGAATTAAGAAAGAGGTGGAGCATGTTATTCTAACGACGGAGCAATACACGACGGTATTAACTCTCCTAGTATATGAACTTTACTGTCTCAAACACCACACTTCATTTCGTGTCATTATACTGTATAACAGGCACGTGCACAGACATTTTGGGGGGCAGGTGCTCAAACCAAAAAAAAAAGGGCACCCATTGCCAAAAAAAAAATTCTGACAAAGTTGAAGCATAACACCAATGATGCTGTCCTCGACCTGCGTCTCCTCTGGTAGCATCAGACCGCTAACTTACATTTTCTTTATGAATAAAGATGAATTATTATATAGCAACAGTACAAGCGTTCTGATTGGATAATGGGTCGTCATGCCAGCCACTATCGCCCTCCTCGCCGGTCTGATACAGATCCCTATTGACCTCTGACCTCATTTTCAAAATGAGCGATATTGATCGTCATCAACAGCCAAGAAGAAATTCAGAAGCAGCGAAAATGTGTTATTGAAAGTGATGAAGAGGAGAAACTATAGTTTGGATCACTTGTGTTGTTTCTTTACTGTAAATTAAATCTATTTTAGCTGAGCTGTGTTGTTCGTTTTCTATAAGATTGATCGTTGTGAGACTGGAACAGACAAAACAAAGAGATAACACATAAAACAATGATGCAGAAGGATAGCATGACACCGAGAGCTAGCATAGTTGAATAGTTTAGCTCCTATTTTCTGGCTGTGAATTCTCGTGACATTTATAAACATACTTTCAAATATGTCTAAATAGCATTCATACAACACAAAAAAGATTCTCTCTCTCTCTCTCACTCAAACATGACATCAGTAAACAGCTGCAAGGCTTTGAAATCATGGATTTCTGAGTTTGTGTTTGTTTATTTTTTGTGTGAAACGTCGACCAGTTGTGACGTCATGTTTTCAGCAGCGCTAATGTTGTGGTTGATTTATCACAAAACAACGTGGTGAGCGCCGCGGAGCATGTCGGGGCGAAATTCTCACAAGAACTCAAATAAATGCCCCGTCGGATATCAAATCACATTTGGGGGGAGTTTATGACAGAGAGAGTAACTTTTATTCTTAAATACTGATGAATGAAAAAAAAGTGTCTCCAGCAAAAAGGGCCCTTTACTCATCCAGGGCAAAAGGGGAGGAGCTTGAGCTCTATCTGTGCACGTGCCTGCTGTATAATATTACTATTTCACGTACTGTCGTTCTCATAGTACATATATAACATACTTAAGGTATTGCACTATCAAGTCAAGTAGGACTTGCATATCTGAATGTCTAATTGTTTTGTATGTAAAATGGTTTTATTTTATTTTTTACAACCGGAACTCAAAACTGTTTTGAAAACAACTCTATTTGTTTGTTTGCATGTTCTTCTTGACTCACCGGCTCATTGCAAGTTTAATTGTGACTTAATACAGGAGCTGCTGCTCTAGTTCATGTTGCACATAGAGCCTCGTTAGTATGGAATAAAGAGTGGAGGTAAATAGTACCTATATGTATATTTATATATATATATTTTAAATATTTATATATTTTTTATATTTATATATATTTATATATATGTAGATATATATATGTAATATTTGTATATATATTTAGATTTATATATGTTTATATGTATATATATATATATATATATTTAATATTTATATATATATATTTATTAGTGCTGTGAAAAATAACGCGTTAACTCAGTTAATTAAATTACAGGTTTAACTTCGTTATTTTTTTTAACGCATTTAACGCATGCGCAGAATGAGCTTCCAATCCGTCTGTTGTTGGTCGTCTCTCCAGCAGCGTGTCATTCTGCCTCTACGTGTCGCGTTAACACGACTCAGAGCTCGGATGCCGGCGTGTGTGCGCACATCGGGACGAAAAAAAGTCACTCGCACCAATGTTTTAATGCAGGGGTGCTCAATATGTCGATCGCGGTCGCCGCAGAGTTCAGATGCCGGTCTTCGCGCATGAAAAGTCACTCGCACCCCCCTAACTGTTACTCATACAATGTAGTCAAACAAAAACGGAGCAAATCACCGTGTTCATAGCCCGGCAAAGACAGCGCGGTCTCCTGGCTTCAACACGTTACTGTCAGGGAAGACACAGCGCACCAAAAAAAAAGTTTTTTTGTACAACTTTTTACCTTTTCTGATTCCGCTAGCTCTTTGCTAACTTCCGCTAGTACTTCCGCTAATACCTCCGCTAATACATCTACTTAGAAAGTGTATTCTGTACGTTTTCTCCGTCGAAATGTTGCAAGACCCGACTTGCTGCATTGATCGCGACTTTAGACATTGTGTGTTAGGGCTCCTCTTGTGACAAATTATTACGAAATAAAAGAAAATGTATATGTTCGAACTTCTTTGCAAAGATGAGGATATGTTGAATGCTGGGATACCAAACATGCCCATGTTTATTGACGTGGTCTGCGTGAGCAAGCCGTTTAAAGGGAAGGGGAGGGGCTTAAGGACGCCGGCATCCTCAGTGGAGTGGAAGAGGTTAACCCTCCTTTACATTTACTAACATATTTTACCCTCGGGGTCAATTTGACCCCAGCAATTAAAACCTACAGAAAATTATTAGAATTAATATTGTTTCCCAAGTTTAAGTGTGAGGTACTTTATGTTTGTTTGTTGACTACCTAAATAGCCCTTTAAATAAATAAAAAAGTTGATATTTCTTATAAGTTTGACACAGTGAAAAACAGCCTGAGGTCAAATTGACCCCAAAGAACACCGACATTAAACATTGAATGGGGTCAAATTGACCCTAAAGGTAACAGGAGGGTTAAACATTCTGTTTAGGATGAAGATGTATTAATGTTCCATATGGAAGAAAACTGCTAAATAACTGCTGAGTTGCAGCACCATGTATAGAAGAATGTATAAATGTATATATCCGTCTTTTGTCATAAATCTCTATGTTCTCACAAAATATACCGAGAATATCGGTAATATGTGATTAATCATGATTAATCCACAAAAACCTGTGATTAACCCGATTAAAAATTTTAATCGTTTCACAGCCCTAATATTTATATATGTATATTTATACATATATTTATATATATATATTATATATTTATATATATTTATATATGTCTATTATACATATATTTATATATATATTTATATATATATTTTTATATTTATATATATATATATATATTAAATTGGTTTCTCTTGATATAGAATACAAGTAAATAAAGGGCCCAGTGCAGTAAAACAATGACTCCACCCATCTTCCACCCTCTGGGTTGCAGCTGTATGCGTTGTCGGCCCTCCAGCTTCAGACTGTGTGCTCAGCTTCACACAGACTCATTCCGAAGGATTAGTGCTGCTGACCTGCAGCATGGAGGAAGGAACCGGCCGGACATCGTCAACATGGCGTGTTTTAGAAACTCCGGCATTGGGACGCATCCACGAACAAAACTCCAACATGAGTCGTGTTTTTAGTTTTGAAGTGAAAGAACTGTGGAAAGAACAACCACTTCTCAACCTTTACTCCACCATCGTCTCGTTCAACTAGCTAACTACACCTGCAGTGATTGCTGCAGTACATGAATACCTCCTCTGGTAATGAGTCATTCGTCATCGTCGGGTTACATCTGTCGACTGGCTTCGATCTGCTTTTTCATCTCCACGAGTCAAACGTGTCGTCCGTGGCTCGCGCTGTTTTGCTCCATGTTCCTTTTCTCCATGTCTCATCACTGTCAGCAGCTATTATTATTGTGTTTCCTGTATACCACGATCATACTTGATAACGTGCGCATGGTCTTTCTGCAGGACGCTTACTGTGAATACCTCCGGACGATCAACTTCATTTCACACGCACTTCTGGAGGAGGCGGGTTCTCAAGGTAAGATCTCAGCGCGTATGAAGATAAAACATCAATGCTGAGATGCTTTATGATTGAAGCTGGTGGTTGTGTTCCCCTCAGGGTGTTTACTCAACTGTACAGACTGGCTCGTGTCTGTGTATTTGTGTCCTGGCCCCAAATACAATTGCCTTCGTCGATTCATAAAGTTGAATCTGAAATGAAAGAAAGGCAGACTCCTTCTGAGGGCCTTCCTGCCTCCTGCTGCTGTGAGGACTGTTGCATCAGCAGACATCCACTGCTCTGACTTGCACTCATATTTGAAATATGTTGCAACTGTGGCTCACCAAATTAGTAAATTAGTAGCAGAAGACCGGCGTCAATAATTCTCAGCCCTCTACTGACCTCGAGTGGGAGCCAATAGGAACGGCAGCGTGAGAACAGAGGGCATCCGGGACATGTGTCTCCAGGTCACATGACCTCAGTCTCCTGCGCCAAGAAGAAGGAGGACGATGTTCTAGAGAGAACCTGTAGTCGTCTCATGTTTGCTCCGGTTAGAAACCCCCTCTTTAAATATTAGTAATAACTTTATTTATGTGGCACCTTTCACAACAAAGTTACATTTACAGAGACACACCAAAAACACCGATGTGCCGTCTTAATAATTACTTTCATTAAGTCAATAAAGTAATTCACCTCATGACGAGGTCAAGGAAAGAGAAAGGAGCACATATATATATATATAACATTTATATATATAAATATATATATTTATATATATATATAAAAAAGAATATATATATACATATATATATATACATATATATATATCAATCAATATATATATATGTATATATAAATGTTCAAATGGCTAACCTCCAGTGAGCGGGTGAAGGTGTGACGTGGTTCTCCGTGTCCACGGCGTTCTGCTGACACCACACTAAAGGGCTTTGCAGTGGTTGTCGAGTCTGGAAGCGATAAGAGCGTGAGTGAGTCTGCTGAGCCGGCTCCACTGAGTACACAAGGACTGCAAACCGCCGAGTCAGAAGTCCGTTGGGAATCCCCAAAGCACTCGGGGTGTCCTCTGCATAGGGAATCAGGACCGGGTGCAGCGGGTCCTCAGGGTGCCGAGCTCTGGGGTCCAACATGTCTGTGCAGCCTCAGACTCTACGAGTCAGTGACACGCCTACAAGCTGCTCCCGACACCGCAGGAGTATCACGTCTCTTCAGACCTGCAACCAAAAGCACTTTCAATAAGAACTGAACAACGCGTTGCCTTGGAGACGAGCCTCTGGGGACAGGAAGTGTGTTCACGTCTTGAGTTAGTGCAGTCACCTGAGCGGGTCAATGGAGCACGAGACAGCGTGCTGTCGCTTTAAGAATCCATACTCTATAATGGCTCACTGAACACTCAAAGACTCTGCTTCTCCCAGATTATTGATCTGAGACTCAAAGCAACGCAGACGTGTGGTGGAGAGGAGATGTGCAGGGCTCCTTCTGACAAGGTCATTGACCCCCTCACAGAAGGTCATTGACCCCTTCACAGAAGGTCATTGACCCCTTCACAGAAGGTCATTGACCCCCTCACAGAAGGTCATTGACCCCTTCACAGAAGGTCATTGACCCCCTCACAGGTCATTGACCCCTTCACAGAAGGTCATTGACCCCCTCACAGAAGGTCATTGACCCCTTCACAGAAGGTCCTATATACATATAAATATATACATATATGTATATATATACATATACAGTATGTATATATAAGTATATGTATATATATATACGTATATATAAATGTATATATATATATATTAGGGCTGTCAGCGTTAACGCGTTAATCTATGCGATTAATTTGGCCGCGTTAACGCACTAAAATATTTTAACGCAATTAACGCAACTTTGTTTACTTCCGGTGTTCGTTGAAGTTTTTTCACTCCTCTGAGTGTCAAGCCGCGGCAGTACGGTTTAACACTGTTTCCGTTTTTAAAACAATTATTTTTCCGCGAAAATAAGAAGCATAAATCATTTTAAACTCGTGGATGAATCAGTCGGGTTTCCTCCTGCTCCTCCTTCCTCCCGTCTCCCCCTCTGATCCACAGAGGAACGGAGGGGCGACGTGTCGGGTGACGCGGCGCGGAAAGAACGCGACACACGAAACCTTCACCGTGATTGGTCAATCCGTTTGTCTGTCAACATTTTGGGGAAAAAACAACCAATGAACACTCAGTAAATCACAAAGGACCTCCCACCTCACAGGGGAGGCTCTATAGCAGCCTGTCAGTCAGAGAGCAGAGAACACGGCGCGAGGACAATGAGCCTCATTGAATAGAGCTGAGATTGTTCTGGAATGTTTGATGTAGAACACGTGGGGGTGTGTCCCATGCAAAAGACTTTAAAAGGTGAATTTACATGTTTTTGTAGAATGGAGAACATGCCCCCAGCCTCCAGAGGGTTAACGTGACATATGTGAATGTCAGTCAGTTACCAAGGCCACTGGTTCTGCTGCTGTTCAATGTTAAAGATGACTACCAATTTATCATCCACGATATTAAATACCTCGCTGGCACTTTATAGGTAGGAGCCTCTATGAAAACACAGCTCTGTGTGAAGTTTTGTCCTTAAAAAGAAGAAAAAAACACTTAATCGCGATTAATCGCCATTAATGAATTTCAAAATGTGCGATTAATTAGTTAATTTTTGTAAATCGATTGACAGCCCTAGTTTCTAGACATACCAACTGGTGCATGTAGATAACCAGTTCCATGTTGCATGTCGACCAGGAGAAAGGCCAGTGAAGTTTTCAACACGCGGTCTTCAATGGAGGGGTGGATGGGGACCGGTCCAGACGGGGCCCAGCGGGTCCCTGCAGACATCGTTAATCTTCTAACCACACCTGAACTAATCAGCTCGAACACAGCAGACTGTTGGCGTGGGAAGTGGACCAGACTCCAGCCATGACCTCGCCCTGACCTCACCCTGACCTCACCCTGACCCCATCCTGCCGCCCTGACCTCACCCTGATCTCACCATGACCTCGCCCTGACCTCACCATGACCTCGCCCTGACCTCACCCTGATCTCGCCCTGACCTCACCCTGACCCCATCCTGCCGCCCTGACCTCACCCTGATCTCGCCCTGACCTCACCCTGACCTCACCATGACCTCGCCCTGACCCCATCCTGCCGCCCTGACCTCACCCTGATCTCACCCTGACCTCACCATGACCTCACCCTGACCCCATCCTGCTGCCCTGACCTCACCCTGATCTCGCCCTGACCTCACCCTGACCTCGTCCTGACCTCATCCTGACCTCACCCTGACCTCACCCTGATCTCGCCCTGACCTCACCCTGACCCCGTCCTGCCGCCCTGACCTCACCCTGATCTCGTCCTGACCTCACCCTGACCTCGTCCTGACCTCACCCTGACCTCACCCTGATCTCGCCCTGACCTCACCCTGACCCCATCCTGCCGCCCTGACCTCACCCTGATCTCGCCCTGACCTCACCCTGACCTCGTCC